>NC_077229.1:62525539-62703039 GCF_027887165.1 Monodelphis domestica
AAGATAATGACTCGGGACACCCATGTAGCAGTGATAGAGAGCCAGACCCAGAGTCCAGAGGTCCTGGGTTCATAGTGGCTTCAGACACATCCTAGCTGTGTGACCCTGGGCATGTCACTTAACCCCAATTATTTAGCCCTTGCCACTCTTCTGCCTTGGAATAGAGAATAAGACAAAAAGAAAGAGAGAAAGATGACAATTTAAGGACATTCATGGTATAAAATGTCCTTAGGATACACAGATTAAGATAGGGGCAGTGAGATGGCTCAGTGGATTGAGAGCCAGGCCCTGAGACAGGAGGTCTTGGGTTCAAATCTGGCCTCAGAAACTCCCCACCTGTGTGACCCTGGGCAAGTCACTTGACCCCCATTGCCTAGCCCTTACCACTCTTCTGCCTTGGAACCAATAAACAGTATTGATTCCCCAAGAAGGAAATAAGGGTTTAACAATAATAATTAGCAAGAGATGAGAGACTGGAGTTCAGGAGGAAAGTTTAGGACTAGACAAATAGATTTGATAATCATTAGCATAGAGATAATAATTGAATCCGTGGAAGCCAATGAGATCACCAAGCAAAATAATATGGAGGGAGAAAAGAGCCCTGTGTGACCCTCACAATTAGCAGGTATAACTTAGATGAAGATCCAGCAGAGGAGACAGAGGAGTAATTGTAGGAGAACCAGGAGAAAATAGTGTGCCTTGGGAGACACCCAAAGGTATGCTTGTAAATGTTTTAACAACTGACTCTGTAAAAAATGTATACACACAACAAATTTTCAGTCTAATCTCCATGTTAACATGTTATCCACCATTTTCTCAAATCCGGAAAATTAATAAAACAATAAACCAGCCCCTGATTTGTGGAGTTTGCTGATTTCTTTTTTTTTTTAACCCTTATGTAGGTCTGGGTCCCAACCCATTAAGCCACCTAGCTGCCTCATGTTCATACTAAAAAAGTTAACGATCAGATCTCCCACGCACTGGCTCTATGCTCAACGGACTCTAAAACTGTGCATCCTCTTTGACCCATCAATACCATGACAAGGTCTATTTTCCAAAGAGATTTCACTTTAAAAGGGAAAAGAATCTATTGGTACAGAAGTATTTGTGGCAGCTCCTTTGGTGGTAGCCAAGAATGGGAAACTGAGGTGCTGCCCATCCATTTGAGGAATGGCTGAACAAGTTGTGGTGTGATCGTTACAGAATATTCTTGTGCCATAAGAAATGACAAGCAGGATAATTTCAGAAAAATCTGCAGAGACTTACATGAACTGAAGCAAAGTGAAGTGAGCAGAACCAGGAGAGCATTGTGCACAGTGACAGCAATATGTCTTGAACTACGGCAATCCCAGAGACTCACCATGAGAAATGCCATCCGCCCTCTGAGAGAGAACTGATGGAGTCTGGATGCAGACTGAAATACTATATTTCATTATCTGTCTTTATCTTTTCTTTTTTTAATTTGAGATCTCTTCCAGAATGTTTTACATGATTGTAAAATCTATATCAAACTGCTTACTGTCTCAGGGACAGGGAAAGGCATGGAGGAAGGAAGGATCAGGAAAAGGGAGAGAATTTGGAACTCAAATCTTTCAAAATAAATGAATGTTAAAGGGTTTGACCTAGAGGGGAAATTATTTCTCCCCTAGGTCAAACCCTTTAACATTCATTTATATATATACATATATATATGTATACGTATATATTTTAAACCTTTACTTTCTGTCTTGGAGTCAATACTGTGTATTGGCTCCAAGGCAGAAGAGTGATAAGGGCTAGGCAATGGGGGTTAAGTGACTTGCCCAGGGTCACACAGCTGGGAAGTGTCTGAGGCCAGATTTTAACCCAGGACCTCCTATCTCTAGACCTGGCTCTTTATCCACTGAGCCACCCAGCTGTCATATATATATATATATATATATATATATATTTTTTTTTTTAATCAGTTCTCTCAAGCCTGGTTCAGGCTGGCTCTCGTATACCATGGAGACATCCAGTTTGGCATGACTCCCTGGGCTCAAGTGAAGTCTGGGACCTGAAGATTCATAACTTTTCCTTGTGACTGACAGAGACTGAGAAGATCTGACTTGGAGAAACTTTGGAACCTGGCTTTTCCCCCTCTATATCTTCCTGGTTGGCTTTTTCTTCTCCTTGAGTTATTGAGAGTGGATTTCTTTATTAGTTTACTTAATTCTCCTCTATGCAGGTAGGTGGCCCAGTGGATAGAGCGCTGGGCCAAAAGTCAGGAAGACCCAAGTTCAAATCCAGCCTCAGACACTCAATGTAGGACTGTAGGCAAGTCATTTCACCCTATTGGCCTCCGTTTCTCCATTTGTCAAATGAGCTGGAAAAGGAAATGGTGAACCATTCTGACATCTCTGCCAAGAAAAATCCAAATGGGATCATGGAGAATTGGGCACCACTGAAAAATGACTGGCTGGTAACAACCAAAGTTCTCTCTTGCTCCTTTCTGAACCAGAGTGGGGTTTCTCAGGACTTACCTAGAAGTCACTGGAGTTCCCCCTCTATCAAGCATTCGGGTCACTAGGGTTTCTGCATCCTTCTAGCTCCTCCTTATCCTTTCATCCCCCTGAAACAGTTTTCTCATCTGTAAAATGAGGATGGTACTGTCTCCCTGCAGCACCAAACTCAGAGAATTGACATGAGACCACCTGTAGGTGAAGTGCCATATGCAGCCGCCTGCTCTAGTCTTCCTGCCAAGAAATGGCAAACCGGTCCAGTACCTGCCAAGAACCCCAAACGGGGTCTCGCAGAGTTAGGCAGGACCAAACAACAACAAAATGACATTTAAAGTCCTTTGTTGCTTGTCTCCAGCCCACTTGTCTATGGTTCTCGTTACTCCCCTTCATGCGCCATATTTATCATGGCTGTTTGGTTTTTTTCATGGAGTTTTTTTTAATTAAAAACATTTTTTTGAGTTCCAAATTCTCTCCCTCCCTTCCAGCCTCCCTTCCCTCCCCGTTCCCTAAGACGGTAAGCAATCTGATACAGATTTTACATGTGCAATCAAGTCATGGGCTTGGATTGAAAGCTGGAAGGTCTGCAAAGTGTTTTAGGCGTGTGAGCTCATTTGATCACTTTGCATTCCAGCCAGATTGGGGAGATGGGGCACTGCACCTCCCTCCTCTGGGGGAGAAGCCCAGATCATTTCATATGCCCAGAATATCCTCCTCACGTCTACCTCTTAAAAGCCCTGCTTGTCTGTGAGCCTTAGATTCTGCACCATCTCCTGGGGAAGCCTATTCTGAGCAATCAACAAATATGGATTAAGGGGCAATGTAGAGAAAGCCAGGACTGGAGTAGGGAGGACCCAAGGTTGAAATCTGGCCTCAGATACTACCTAGCTGTGTGACCCTGGGCAAGTCATTTAACCACAATTGCCTAGCCCTTGCTATTCTTCTGTATCAGAATGGATACTGAGCCAGAAGGTAAAGATTTTTTAAAAAATACATAGATAGAAGGGACAACTAGCTGGCTCAGTGGATTAAGAGCCAGGCTTAGAGACAGAAAGTCCTGGACTCAAATGTGGCCTCATTTGCTTCCTAGCTTTGTGACCCTGGACAAGTCATTTATTTGTCTAGTCCTTACCTCTCTTCTTGGAACAAATATACAGTATTGATTCTAAGACAGAAGGTAAAGGTTTAAAATACAGAGAAACTGAGACAGAAACAGAAACGGAGCCAGAGAGAAGAAAGAGAGACAGAGAGGGATAGAAAAACAGAGAAAAGAGGAGAGAGACAGACAGACAGACAGACAGAGACAGAGAGAGAGAGAAAGAGAGAGAGAGAGAGAGAGAGAGAGAGAGAGAGAGAGAGAGAGAGAGAGAGAGAGAGAGAGAGAGAGAAGGGAGGGGGAGAGAGAGAAAGAGAGAGAGAGAGAAAAGAGGAGAGAGAGAGACAGAGAGACAGAGACAGAGAGAGTATTGTGCTAGGAACTGGGGAAATCAGACAAAAATAAAGCAGACACCCTCAGGGAGGTAACATTCTTTCAGGAAAAATGACAAATACACATATAAGTAGATGTGAAATATGAATCAGTTGATAAAGATTTATTAAGCATCTATTATGTGCCAAGCTCTGTGCTAAGTTCTGGGGATGCAAAAAGAAGCAAAAGACAGTCTCTGCCTTCAAGGAGCTTTCAATCTAATGGGAGCAACAACCAGCGGACAAATATGTATAAAGAAGCTAGCTATAGGATAAATAGAATAAGCATTAAACCATTAATTAGTACTTTCTACCTCCTCAAGTTATCACATATGTGTGTATTACTGTGGTCCTCTACTACTGGATGTTGAGTGCCTAATCGAGGCTATTGGTCCACTGCTCTATTTCTCAGACTGTTCTGATGATTGACACTTTATAATACAGTTTGAGATCAAGTACAGCTAAGCCACCTTCCTTCATATTTTTTCATTAATTTCCTTGATATTCTTCACCTTTTGTTCTTCTAGATTACTTTTAATATTTTTTAGCTCTTATGAAATCAGTTTAGGACAATTTTCTATGCCACTGACTAGGTAAATTAATTTCAGTAGAATTGCCATTTTTATTACGTTAGCTTGGCCTACCCATGAGCAATTAAAGTTTTTCTGATTGTTTAGATCTGACTTCATTTATGTGAATAGTGTTTTGTAGTGGTGTTCAGGTAGTTCCTGGGTTTGTCCTGGTAGGTAGACTCCCAGGTATTTTATATTCTCTACGGTTATTTTAAATAGGATTTCCTTTTCTATCATTTGCTGTTGGGCTTTACTGGCTGTATTGAGAAATGCGGATGTTTTATTTTATTTTATACACGTCCTACATTATCCTGTTTATCTTACATTTTTATATTTTATTTTATAGTCGATGGTGCCTTTCTCTTTATACTTAAAACTCTCTCCAGCAGAATGTTAAATTCTTTAAGGAAAAAATGGTTTACAATTTGGTTTTGGTTTTGGTTTTAGGAATCCCCAGAACCTTTCACATAATAGATGTTTGCTTGTTTGTATTGGATCAGAAACAATGTCCATTGCTATTCATTCTTATTAGTCTTCCCTTTGCTCCTAGCCTCACACCACCCAGAACATCCCAGGCCTCTTGAGTGCACCCGTCTTTCTTCTCTTCTCCTCATGGGATCCTGGTTACAAGAAAGGAACATTCACCTGGAGAGTCTGGAAGTTGGAGTGGAGGGTGTCCCAACAGAGGAGACTCAAACCCTCAGCCCTGGGAAGCTTTGGGGGCTGCCACCATCTCATTTGGGGGCATCTCATAAGGGCACCCCCACCCCAGCCCCAAGAGTGTGTCATCTGCTCCAGGCTCTCCATCATGTCCCGAATGGTGCTCCAGAATCCATTACTCTAGGAGAATCTGCCTATATAGTCAACTCACAAATGGCCTCAGCCTTTGGAGTGATATTGGCTGGAAGTCCTGAGGTGGGAGATAAAGGAGACATGGAGCTAGAGCCAGGCCATTGACTTAGTTCAAGCTCTTCTGAAGAAAGCTAGCTGCTCAGGCCAGAGTTGGGGCAGAGGATAGAGGGGCCAGAAGGTGAGCTCCGGTTCTGTGGAAGAGAGAGAGATTGGAAAAGCAGGGGGAAAAAGACAGGAGCAGCCGAGTCATCGATGACCCGTCATCCAAATGGGAATGTTCTGATTTGGAATGTTACCGGGAGGAGCAGACCAACTGAAGGAATATGTCTCTAGCCTTGAAGGCAGAAAGGAGGTGGTCTTTTGGCTTTGGAGGCAGAAGAAAGAAGGACAAAGTCCAGCTCGCTCTCTTTCTCTCTCCCCCTCTCCTTCCCTCTCTCTCTCTCTCTCTCTCTCTCTCTCTCTCTCTCTCTGTCTCTCTCTGTCTCTCTCTGTCTCTCTCTCTGTCTCTCTCTCTCTCTGTCTCTCTCTCTCCCCCCCCCTCTCTCTCTCTGTCTCTGTCTCTCTCTGTCTCTCTGTGTGTTTCTCTCTCTCCCTCTCTGTCTCTCTGTCTCTCTTTCTCTCTCTCCCTCTCTGCCTCTGTCTCTGTGTCTCTCTCTGTCTCTCTGTGTCTCTGTCTCTGTCTCTGTCTCTGTCTCTGTCTCTCTCTCTCTATCTATCTATCTCTCTTCCACAGTTCCTGAATGTTTCAGAGACTGGGCCAAACCATTTAGAGCAAGGTTCTTAACCTGGAATCCAGAGCTTGGTTGCAGAAAAAAAATGACATGCTTTTCACTAACCTCTAACCAAAATTAAGCATTTCCTTCCATTATAATTAAAAAACAAACCATGATTCTGAGAAGAAGTCTTTAGATTTGACTAAACTACTTGAAGGACCCAGGACTCAAAAAGGGTAAAGAACCCCTAATTCAGTGGAATCGACTCTTGGCCTGCAGATTTTTCTTTTTTTCCAAAAACCCTTTCAGAATTTTAACAGCATTAAGTCAAATAAACAAAAAATAACCCAAACAACAACACAGCACAACAACTCAGTTATATTCAGCCCTATAAGAGTAGAACTTTTCAACCTAAGAGTTTCTGAGTGAAGCCAAACAACTGGGTTTGGGGGATGGGGGGCACACTCTCAGGAAAGTGAGGAAGGTAGTGAAGTGGAAGCTGAATGAGCCCGTAGCAAAGAAGTTCCAGAGAGGGAAGTCCTGTTTAGGTCAAATGATGCCCTCTGAGATCTGAGAGTCCATCATTCTGTTGCCCCAAAGGTGTAATATGAGGGTGGTCAGTAACTCCCTGTTCCCCAATACTGGTGATTCCCTTTACCAAGAGGCAGAGAGGGGCCAACCTTCCAGGCTGGAAGAAGAAGAATGACAAACCTTCCTCAAAAGGCCTACAGAGGGAGCAGCTGGGTGGCTCAGTGGATGGAGAGCCAAGCCTAGAGATGGGAGGTCCTGGGTTTGAATTTGTCCTCAGACAGTTCCCAGCTGTGTGACCCTGGGCAAGTCACTTGATCCCCATTGCCTAGCCCTGACCACTCTTCTGCCCAAGACGGAAGGGTTTTATAAAAAAAAAAATTAAAGGCCTAGAGAAAAGCAGAGCAGCAGAGAGAAAGGGGACTTGGGAGGAAGAAGTGAGGTTTTAGTCTTCCTCAACTGGAACAATTTGGTTACTCTCAGTATCCTCAACCCTTCTCTTGTCTCTCCTTAGAACTGGGTGCCTCCTTCCACTCACAAACTGCACTCAGGAAATGACCCCCTCAAAGGGAAGAGCTGCTGGGGAATCAGAGGAAAGAATTGTGGGTATTTTTTATCTCTCCCAGCTTTCATAACAGCCTTTCTCCCTCTGCTTCCCAAGCTTCTGACAAGAAGAACCACATCAGAGATGACTTCCATGAGAATCTAATCAGAAAATCTTAGGTTAAACTAAAAGAATGAAACCCTAATGGAAGAATTTGAGGCACAAGACAGTGTAGGAAGGGAGGGATTTCAGGAACCCCAAAGTCTTCTTTCTCACTGAGGCAGATCCCCAGGCCAGAGATGGGTCAGAACTCCCTCCATCCTCTCCTCAGCTTTTCCTAAGGACTTTCTCTCCATTTCCCCCCCACTTAGGGCTAATCTAGGATCCCAGAATTTCATTCTCCTCTACTCTAGTGTAGCCTCCCTGGGCTTATTCCCTCATTAGAGAATAGAGTGGGGAAAAGGAATTCTCCATCAAGCTGAGATCCTCCCCAGCTGAAAACAGGGAGGGTGGCGGTAGGAGAGAGCCTGATTTAAGTGCAGTCAGAAATAACCCCAAAGAGGACCAAGAAACCAAAGGACAGAGAGGCTGAGAGACTCACAGATCCAGAGACTGAGAGACAGAAAGATCCAGAAACAGAGGAAGGGAGGAGCTGAGAGAAATAGAGGCTAAAGGATGATGGGAGAGGGACCCAGGGATTGAGAAGGGAGTAACAGATTAGGGGAATATGGTTGATAATTAGAAGGGGGGAAATTGTGGACAATACTAGAACTAGAGAGAGGGATGGAGACGGAAGAGATGAGAGGACCAAAGATGAGACTCAGGGGAAGCTGGGGTGGCGAAAGGTTGGGCAGCAAGAGATGCATGGATGGTTGGTGGTATCTTTGTCCCCAAATCCCAGAGGCCACCCACTGGGGCTGGTCCCTTACCTTCAGGCTGGACTAGGTTTCTGGTCACTTAAGTATCTTGTCACAGCAGGCTCAGGGAGAGTTGGACTCTGAGCACAACTCAGGCTCAGGAAAGTGAGAACCTCAATGAGTGTACACCCACCTCAACCTCGCTGTCCCGCCCCTGCCCCGCCTTCCTTCTCTCCTCTCTCTAGTAGGTGCCCCCCTCACTGAAGTCTGCTCCCCCTCACTGCTCTGGAAGGTGAGGAGGTCCCAGGGTGGCCTCCATGGAACACAGAGGCTTCTACTTAAGGCTGTCACAGACCATTGGACGAGGTCTAGGCTCTGAGATGGATTGGACTCTAGATTCTGGGCTCTCCATTCCAGAATAAACTTGGGCACCAACTTCTAGGTTTGGGGCTCAACCCTAACCTCCAAATTCTAGATAGACTCTGGCTTTGAAGGCCTAGATTCTGGCTGGACTAGACACTAAGGTCTGGGTTTTAGGCTAGTCTCTAGGCAGTTAGATCTGAGCACTGGGTTCTGGATTCTGAGATAGATTTTGAATTCTGGGCTAGACTCTGAACTCTAGGTTTTGGGTTCTGGATTCAGGGTTAGAGTACACTCTTGGCCATAGAGTCTAAGTTCTAAAGCTATACTGAATTCTAAGCTTCGAGGTTTGGGTTCTAGAGTGGACTTTAAAACTGACCTGTTCCTCCACAGAGGGGTGTCTCCCATCAAACAGTGGGGATTGCCTGCCACAAAGGAAGGGGAAGGTTCCCGGGACCTTTGTTTCTCCTTTTAGGACTCTCCTCCTTTGGGAAGAAAAATTTTGAAATCTTGAGTGACTAGGAACCTCTATGAATATCTTTTCCTAAATCTTTGTAAGGGCTCAAGGGTCAAGGACCTGCACAAGACCAAAAGCCAAGCACAAAGCTCTGTAAACAGTAGGTACTTAATAAATGTTTGTTAAATTGAAAGTAAACTAGATTTGGAACCAGAGAACCTGGGTTCAAATTTTGATTTAAAAAAAAAATTCCTTTTCTGATATTTCTTCTACTTTTTTCTGCTACAGCCTTGGGCAAATGATTTTCTCAGATGCAAAACTGGAGGGGAAGGAAAGGGAATGGAGGAGACTGGATAATCTCCCAAGTTCCTTACAGCTCTAAATGCTAGATTTCTCTTCTAAGACCATTGCCCTAGAGTTAAGCCTCAGCTACAGACGGGCTCCCTGTACTCAGGGCTGGTTTTCTGGGACCAAAAACATTGGCTACACTTCTGACATTGGGGGCCTAGAAAAACACCCCTAACTGATCCCAGGGCTCAGATCCTGATAAGAAGGACAAAGTGGTGAAGATCCCAGCCTCTGGAATTACGTGCCCCTTGACCCATCCACTGAGTTCCCAGCCCCCATTTCTCTGCCACCCATTCCCCAAATATCTCCAAGGCTCCTCTGTGACTTCTCCTCAATCTGGATGATAGACTATAAGAAATGACAAGATGAGGGAGGAAAAGAGAACCACCAAGGCCACTGGGCAGGTTTGGAGGCTGTGGCAGGCAGCCTTTGCTAAGTCTTAGAGATCCTAAAGTCTCAGAATTCATTACCCATTAAGTCCTAGTGCCCTCTGGTGGACACTGAATGGAACCCCTCCAATAGGCATCTCCCCATTTTCTAAACTGGCCCAAACTTTGAGACTCCTACCATTGACAGTTCTCCAACTCTGATCAATTTCCTGATAATAAATAGTAATAATAATAAATAAATAGCACTTTAAAGTTGCAAAAAGCATCACATAGGTTAGCTCATTTGAGTCCCACAACAACCCTATGACAGCAGTGCTGTTATTATCCCCATTTTACAGATGAGAAAACTGAGGCAAACAATGGTTCAGTGATATCTTCATCCTGGATTCTTTCTCACCTATGTTGTGTACATTCCCAATAGGGATTCCTCTGACTAGTAATGTTTGCACCCAGAACAAGTAGCAATAGATTCCCTTTATGAATAACATTTTAAGATATTTATTTGGAAAGTGGAGGAAATTCTAAGATACTAACCCATTAGGGAATGAAAAGGAAGGCATTTTCCAGCAGCTTCCTACTTTGGCTAATCATTACCATCATGATTATTGGACTTCAGAACCAGGAAGATCTGAGTTTAAGCTGTACCTTTGACTCAAACTAACTGTGTAACCCTGGACAGATCACAACCTCTTAATGATCTCATCTCTAAGACTAAGTTGCTGGGAGACTTCCGGGTTAACATGGCTGCAGTGTAGAAGCAGGACTCTTCCTCTCCTCATCACCTACCAATATAGACTACCTCAAAAGGAGGAAAAAAAAAAGATAAATTCAGATGAACGAGGGGTCTCCACAGTAGGGTGCAGCACTGAAGGTATGTGGGATTTGGGCATTTCCACACTATAAAGGGGAGAAATAGCTCCCACCAAAACATGAGCTGATCAACCCTCCCCCACCCCACCTATGGAGCCAGGGTCAGAGCAGCACAATAGAATCAGTGAGCAAGTGAGGTGCATCTCTAGGTCCTTGGCAGCTAACTAAGACCACCAGGGACATACACCTGAGAGCAGCTAGACCTGAGACCCCAGCAGGCCAAAGAGCGCAGACCTTGGGTGCAGAGATAACACAGAGAGGGGCAGCACATAGTAGAAGCCATGGAGATGGGAGAGGTGGCCTCAGGCAAAAATCACTCTCCTTAGCTCCATACACAGAGAGCCTTCCCTCCTTACTCAGACTCCTGACTGGAAAGGGAAGGAAAAATCAGTTTAGTGATGGCAAACAATGCCCAGAAAATACAACTTCCAACCACCAAGAAGATCAAGAAGAAGGCTTTGACCTTAGATAAATTTTATGGAGAAAAATCCAGACTACAGAGGAAATAGCAGAAGACAACAAACAATTAAATGCATCCAAACCTTCCAAAATTAAAAAACAGAAATTGGCCACAAACTCTTAAAAAATTAAAATCTGAGACTTTGAGAAAAAATGGAGGAGTTTGGCAAGAAAAACTGGAAATAGTCCAAGGAGAAAATAATAGTCTAAAAGATAGGAACTACCATTTGGAGAAAGAAGGCTAGAAATCAAATGAAATGATAAATAAATTGGAGAACACACTTAAACAGCTGGAAGCCATGAAAAGCAGGATAGACCAAGCCAAAAAGGAAAATCAAAAGATTATAATGGAAAACCAAAAGATTATAGCAGAAAACCAGTCTTTAAAGACCAGAATTGGGCAGTTAGAAGCCAATGATCTTGTAATACAGCAAGAATTAATAAAGCAAAGTCAAAAGACTGACAAAATAGAAGGAAACATGAAATATCTCACTGAGAAGATGACTGACCATGAAAATTGGTCAAGAAGAAACAATTTGAGAATCAGTGGTCTACCTAAAAACCCAGAAATAAACAGAAATCTTGACATCATACTACAAGAAATTATTCAAGAAAACTGCACTGATGTTCTTGAACAAGAGTGCAAAATAGACATTAAAAGAGTTCATAAGACACCCTTTACACTAAATCCTCAAAAGGCAACTCCCAGGAATGTAATTGCCAAATTCAAGAGCTTCCAAGCTAAGGAGAAAATTTAAAAGAAGCCAGAAAGAAACAATTCAAATATCAAGGAGCACCAATCAGGATTACACAAGATCTGGCAGCTTCCACACTAAAGGACTGCAAGGCTTATAATATGATATTCAGAAAGGCAAGAGAATTGGGCCTTCAACCAAGGATCACCTACCCATCAAAACTGACTATATACTTCCAGGGGAGTGTATGGACATTCAACAAAATAGAAGATTTCCAAATATTTGTACAGAAAAGACCAGAACTAAGCAGAAAGTTTGATATCCAAACACAAAAAATCAAGAGAAACATGAAAAGGTAAATAAGAAAGAGAGGGGAAAGAAAAAAATTGTTGTTATTTAAATTTTCTTCTATAAGGCCTTCAATAAGATCAAATTGCTTATATTAATATATGGAAAATGTTATTTGTAACTTGAAAATTATATTCATTATTATAGTAATTAGATGAATTATTAATAAGTAGAGATTGGGGGGAAGCTGAGTAGCTCAATGGATTGAGAGCCAGGCCTAGATATGGCAAATCCTAGGTTCAAATCTGGCCTCAGACACTTCCTAGCTGTGTGGCCCTGGGTAAGTCACTTAGCCCCCATTGCCTAGCCCTTGCCACTATTCTGCCTTGGAACCAATATATAGTATTGATTCCAAGATGGAAGGTAAGAGTTAAAAAAATTTTTTTTAAATAAGTAGAGATTGGGGTAATAAGTGGTCTAAGATGATATGTTAAAAAAAAAAAGGAAAGGGGGGAGGGGAATAGAAGATGGCACCAAGAGATGAAGGAATAAGATAAATAGGACAATCTCTATCTAAGATTAAGTTGCTGGAAGATGTCAACTTGAATCAGAAGAGTTTCTCATCTCAATGAAATCATATGTCCAATCCCTGGCCAAGCTCTCTCTGTCTAGGGCTTCCTAATTAGGTGCTAAGCTCAGTTGTTTCTAGCTGCTGAAGGACTGCAATTAATTTCTATTGTTCTACCTAAGTTTCAAACCCTGGAGCAAAACCCAGATCACCCAAACCTAATTCAAACTCCAGGTTCCCAGAACCCCCAGCGAAATGGGACTCTCCATTTTCAGGCCCCAGTGTGTTGTGGATATTGTGGGGCATGTTTGGGGCCAGATTTGCCTTTTCAACAGGCAGAATTGAAGAGAGGGGAGGTCTCTTCAACAGAACCATCCAGGGCTAGGCCAGCCTTATTCCTTTAGGCCTTGGGGTCTAAATTTCCATTCTTTGTCCCTTCCTGGAGAGTTATAGAGAAAGACTTTGGAGTCTCATAGACAGCACAGCTAATTGGGGTTCCCAGAGATCACAAAGTCCATCCTCCTCGTTTGCAGAGCTCCAAAGAGGCAAATTGACATAGAGTCCAAGGGCTAGCAGCATAAGGGTCTTCAGAGGCCATTAGATGCACCCCACTCCCCTCACTTTACCAAGACCTATGAGGACCCAGAGGTGGGATTTGAACCCAGTCCTCTCTGACTCTGTAACCAGAACTCATACCCAAATTCTTTTAGTTAGCAAGTAGCAGAACTGATATTTGAAACCTCGGGTCTTAGGACTTCAAAGCAGAGTTCTTTTCCCTTGACCCCATTGTCCTCACTTCCTTAGAACCTCTAGACCCAGGATGACAGAAGCCAGTTGGAGCCAAAGAGCAGTTATTTACCAAGGTATCCAGTTCTCCAGATTCTGAATCTTAGAAGTTATAAAGGAAATTCCTGTTTATAATATACCATCATGGGGACTATATCCTTATAGGTCCTTCCTATGAAGATGACAGAATTTTCAAATCCTAAAAAGGAAGCTTAGAAATCACCAGGGAGACTACACTGGGAGGGCAACAAGAGCAGAACAAAGGCTCAGTACCAAGATCCAGCCCAAGGGGCATCCTATTTCTCCTGATCCTCTCTAGGAATCTCAGGAAAGGCAGGAGGATTCTTTCAAGTTTCCTGTTAACTCAGAACTTGAGCATGGAGGAGCTGTTTTGCAACGTTACCATGGTCCTCATAACTGTGATCCTCATGTGGCTGCTGGTATATCAATACCAGGAAGTTGAGGACGGCTTTCCTGGGATTGACCAGGAAATTGACAGAAGATTGGAACATGGAAGCTCTCCTCTTGCCGTAGGATGCCTTGGCATGCCCTTGCCTGTAATTACTTATACCTAGATATTGCTAGGCTAGGATGAAGATTTTCCCTTTGCAGAAACATTTCTTTGGCCTTTGCTGATGTGTTAAGACTCTATGCTTCTGCAATTTCATGTTTCCCCAGAATCTGTCACAAGTTTGGCAAAAGTTGTCAAAAGTGGTCTTCAAGTGGGCAGTGGATATGTTTCCTGACACTACAGATGTTAATAAAGGTCCAGGGGCAGCTGGGTAGCTCAGTGGATTGAGAGCCAGGCCCAGAGATGGGAGGTCCTGGGTTCAAATCTGGCCTTAGACACTTCCCAGCTGTGTGACCCTGGGCAAGTCACTTGACCCCCATTGCCCAGCCCTTACCACTCTTCTGCCTTGGAGCCAATACACAGTATTAACTCCAAGACAGAAGGTAAGGGTTTTAAAAAAATTAAAATAAAAAAAATAAAGCCCCCTGTTTAAAAGGACAGGATTGTACCATGTGCAGTATCCATCCCTCCACAGCCTCTATGCCAGCCTCTCCTCGACTCCCTGATAAAAAGAAATGTGATATCAGTAGTCAACTATGGCTGTTTAAAAACAATTTTAAACCTTAAAAAAGAAGAAAAAGAAATTGCCTGAACCAAGAGTTCTTAATCTGGGCCCATGGACTTAAAAAACTATAAATATAAATGTGTGTGTGTGTTTTTTAATTATATACATCATCTAAGAACTCTACTTCAATATCTTTTGTTTCCACTGTAATCCTATGTCATTTTATTTAATGCATTTAAGCTTATTTTGAAAAGGGTCAACAGGCTTCCAGCAGACTACCAAAGGGGCCTGCTAAGAATCCCTGGTCTAGTTCAACTCCTTTTTTACAGAGAAGGAAACCAAAGTCTGCAGAAGGGAAGGGATTTCCCAATGTCCCCATCAACAAATAGCAAAGCTACAAACTTTGGTCCTCTGGCTCCAAATTTTCTTTCTTTCTTTTCTTTTCTTTTTAAATTTCTGTCCCAGTAACAAATCTAAGACAGAAGGGAAAGGGCTAGGCAAATGGAGTTAAGTGACTTGCCCAGGGTCACACATCTAGGAAGCATCTGAGATCAGATTTGAACCCAGGACCTCCCATCTCTAGGCCTGGCTTTCAATCCACTGAGCCACCCAGTTGCCCCCTAATGCTCTTTCAAAAACATTTCCCTTTAATATTATACTTGGGGGAGAGGGAAGATATTACACTCACTTACAACCTCCAGGTTCTTATTTTCTATAGAGTTTATTAATATTACTTGAATAAAGAAAGCAAATAGAGATTAAAGCCTATTTTTCTAATTTAAGTCTCTGACCATGTATTGCTTCTCCCTCATGGCTCTCAGCCAGCCTCCCACATAGATGCCATCCAGGGAATAGAGAACATGTGAGCCCTGTACCCCTTCCTTCATCCTTCCTTCATGCCTGCACATATCACCTGTGCATTCATGTAAGGTCCATCACGCAGCACCAGCATCCAGGATGCGGGATGCAGACTGTGGGATGCAGGAGTAAGTCAATGGCTGGGGGTGGGGGGGATCTCTTTACACACTCAGAAGACAACACCTCCCAATTTTCTATATGTATATGTGGAACACCACATATACTGGCTAATGGTCAGTTTTCTGAATTGCTTCTCTCTTTTTTCTTTATTCTTAGGTATATGAGATGGCTCTCAGGGGATGCTCTTGGAGGGAAGGGCTATCTTTGTAGAAGATGTCATAACAAAAAGGTATTGATACAATTTCTTTACGAGCTTCCTACCCTTCCCATTGTGCCATGTTGGGAGAGAATAATTTCATTTTGCTGGGTCATTTGGCACCTTCTTTCTCAGGAAGGGTCCAGAAGCTTTTTTCTGGTAGAGTATGCTGTGTCCTGCCCTACAAGTAGCTATGTGTTCCATTCTTTGCACAGGAAGGTTCCTGAAGAGTCTAGGGTAAAGACCTGGTCTAGTCTCAAAATCATAGTTAAGGAGACTATATCACTGCTTGCCTTTGATCCATTGAGTAGTGGTTATAGAAATCAGTAGCTAATGTGGGTTGGGGAAGGGGACTTTCTGTGTGGAAAACCTTTGGCCTTTTTTAATAGCATCTGCAATGGTCTACTCTTTATATAGTTGGGATCTACAGACCATTCTTTTTGAAATATAGCAAGCATATATATATATAGGACTACATTTCCCATGAGGTCTTGGCCCCAGAGAATGATCATTCATTGGAAAAGCTCTAAGATTCCATTTTCTATAATGGTGCACCTGAGGGTAATAGTGCCAGGGTTAGTGCTCATGTGGAAAGAGAAGGGAGGGAACATTTGACACTGTAAGGGGTAGCATTCGGATATAAAGAATCTTAAAAGTAACTTGGAATTCCATGGAACAAGGAAGAAGACATCCAAACTGAAACAGGGTTGTAGAAATTAACTGATGATTACAGAATAGACGTGAGCTTTACCAGGAGAGAAGTTTCCCATCTCTTGCTTCTGTAATAAAAAAGACCTCATATCTGTTCTCTCCTTTGGAATAGGAAGTTTGGTGTGACATTTCCCAACCACTCAAAGAGGAAAATGAGATGGGGAATATTCCCGCATTCGGGAATATGATTGTTTCCCTGTTATTTGCTTTCATGTTGGCCCATTGATCCCACCCAATCTATGGACCTCTCAGACTTGGATTAAAATCATCAGGATGGAATCATCTGGCTCAGCTTACCCCCACCCAGTTTGAGATTGGAAACTTCTAAAATTAACTCCTGTCTAGATATTCAGTTAGTCATCAAAACAGATTCAAGCAAAGAATAGCATTAAATAAAACATTTAATTAGGACAGGAACAGTAAATAGGGAATCTATATCATGTGCATTCCAGAATGAGTAAAATCTTATTCCTTTACTGTATTGAGTAATTTGGGAAATAAGTCCCTTAAAACACACCACCCTAGTCAGTAAAGTAAATACAAAGTCTTGTGGTGGCTGAATTGAGAAGCTGGGTCCTCCCTTTTGCTATGCATGTGTCTTTGAAGTTGTAATTCTTGGCTTCAATGTCTTCTCTGCTTGCTCTGTGGGACATGAGGAAAATTCCAGGATTCCCAAGTCCCTAGATGCCATCTGTTCTGAAGGCCCCTTAGGTCTCTCCACTTGGCCACTTACCCCATCATTCCAATCCCCATCTATGCAATCAGCCTCATGGGAAAGAGAATCCAAGGCATTCTGAGACTACTCGGTTATAATTCTATTCAGTCATGCCTATCACGTCAGCCAAGAAGTTGTATCCTCGTGATGACTAATTTAAGTGTGCTGGTATTAGTAAGTCTCTAAGGGAAAAGGGGTTAAGAAGAAAAAAAGAGGAATATCCCTAAGACTGTACCCAAGTCCTCAGAAGGTGGCAGTAATGGCCTACGAGTGGTTCATTCCCCCACCAGTTAGATCCCTAGTGATTAATAATCCCCAATGACCATCATACCCTGTGAACAGACCCAGTAATGGATACTCCCTACACTGATTCACCTAATTATTTAAATGCCTGACTTTCAGCATGGTGATGGATGACTCCAATAACTAATGATTCTAATGGCCTACACTCTCAGTGACAAACATTCCCATTGGCCAACATCTTCAATGACCATTAATAAGTGACCCACATGTCTAATGATTGGTACTTCCATTGATTAATGCCTTCACCTCCAATCTCTCCAATAGGAAGGAGGCTCCCCTCCTTCGTATTCCAGATCCCCTGCAGTAAACAATTCTTTGCTTTCTTCTGTTTAAGCCCTCGACCTCAACTGGTACACAAGGTCTCAGAGAAATTCAAAACAGAGAACAGAGAAACAGCTGATTTTATTTCACTGACATGAAGCTTCTGCCTGACTCTCCTTGGACCTTCAGCCTGGGTTTGGCTGGCCCCTCACAGACCACCGCACCCTACCAAGTCCCATGCTTCCAGTAGGGAGGAGCCCAAGTCCTTCAAGGAAGAAGGCAGAGATAGAGAGCCAGTTCTTCCTTCTAAGATCCTGCAAGCCCTGTGCACCCAGGGAAGGGACAGGGAAAAATGCCTAGCTTCCCTGCACAACATTCACCCCAGGGTCTGGAGTTCTCAGTCCCCAGGTTGTAGGGAGGAGGTGAGAATGGGAAAGAGTTTCAGGCATCTGGGGAGAAGACAGTGGTCTTGCTGGTAAGGGAGAAGCAGGGGATCAAATTTCCCAGAGAAGAATCAAGGGGCAAAGACAGGATCTGAGAAGGACTGGTAAGATGCAGAGAAGGGATCCTCAGGCACTGGCCACCTCTTGTGTTTGAGGGGCTTCTGGGACATCTTCAGCCTTACTGGCCAGACTATAATAGTAGGTTCTAATACGCTGTTCCACATCTGAGAAGCCTGGACGATTCTCCCACCTGTAGGCAGGAGGGACATAATCATTAAGCCAGTTCCGGGAATGAACTTTTCCTCTCCCACCTCCCCCAACCTCCACCCCAGTTGTCATGTTCTTTGAACACACATCTTGCTCTACCCCCCCCCCCCCCACTCAAAGAAAGCACTCAAGTGTTTAAGAGAGACCAATTCTGGATCCAAATAAGGAAAATCTTCTCAGTAATAATGCTGGCACCAAAGCAGAAAGGGCTTCTCTTCACTGACCACTTCAAATGGAACTAGTTTCAAATGGAACCAATTTGAATTGGTTTCCTTTGAAATCATGTGTATTTTGTTTTATGCACTAAACAAAGCAACCAAGCAGAGATCCACAGAAAGACTTCATCAGATCAACAGCCAAAGGACACAAATTAAGGAGAAGATAGATTTTGCATGACCACTTGTTGGGTGCCAATCATGCAGAGTGACTTCATGCTCCAGGTGGGGATTGGATTTGGCATGTTTTAGACTCACAGATTCAGAGGTGAAATGGCCCCTACAACCCATTTTATAGACAGGAAAAGCAGGCAGGTTAAAAGTGACTTGCCCAAGGTCACGCAACTAGTGGCAGAGCTGGGGACTCCAAATACAACCCCCATCCTACAGTACAATGCTGTTTCCCTTCTAAGATCCGTTCCACTGCTAAAGATATATATAATTACTTAAGACCCCACCACCAACACACACCTTCTTTCTCTCAGTCCCCTCCACCAAGGCTTTGAGAAAAGAATTTTCTTTGTTTTTTTTTATTATTAAAACCCTTACCTTCTGTCTTGGAGGCAATACTATGTATTGGCTCCAAGGCAGAAGACTGGTAAGGGCTAGGCAATGGGGGTCAAGTGACTTGCCCAGGGTCACACAGCTGGGAAGTGTCTGAGGCCAGATTTGAACCTAGGACCTCCCATCTCTAGGCCTAGCCCTCAGTCCACTGAGCTACCCAGCTGCCTCCTCTTTGGGGTTTTTTTAAACCTTACCTTCTATCTTAGAATCAATTCTAAGTATTGGTTCCAAAACAGAAGAGTAATACTGGCTAGTGTAAAAATTAAAATTAATAGATTATAACTTCAAATATTAATATTTTATAGGATTTATTAATAATCACTCGAAGTAACAAAATAAAACCAGGTGCCCATGGCTAATCAACCTGTTCAAACAGCCCACTCCACCAAAGTCTCCAATAGTAAGCAAAGGGGACTAGCCATGGAAGACCATTCAATTTATCTCCTGTCTATATCAGCACATAACGACAGGAAGTCAGTGGGCTAATGGGAAATGTAGTTCAAAGATTTCCAATTACACACTAGACAATTGTGTTAAATGACTTGCCCAGGGTCACATAGCTAAGAAATATCTGAGGCAGGGAAGGATTTTCTAAAGAATGAGGACAGAAGGTGGCCTTGCAGTCCCAGATCTCAAACTATACTATAAAGCAGTGGTCATCAAAACAATGTGGTACTGGCTAAGAGAAAGGAGGATCGGTGGAATAGACTTGGAGTAAGTGACCTCAGCAAGATAGTGTATGATAAACCCAAAGACCCCAGTTTTGGGGACAAAATTCTACTATTTGACAAAAACTGCTGGGAAAATTGGAAGACAGTATGAGAGAGACTGGGTTTGGATCAACATCTCATACCCTACACAAGATAAACTCAGAATGGGTGAATAACTTGAATATAAAGAAGGAAACTATAAGTAAATTAGGTGAATACAGAATAGTATATTTATCAGATCTTTGGGAAAGGAAAAATTTTAAGACCAAGCAAGAGTTAGAAAAAATTACAAAATGTAAAATAAATAATTTTGATTACATTAAATTAAAAATGTTTTGTACAAATAGAACCAATGCAACCAAAATTAGAAGGGAAGTAACAAATTGGGAAAAAATCTTCATAACAAAAACCTCTGATAAAGGTCTAATTACTCAAATTTATAAAGAGTTAAATCAATTGTACAAAAAAATCAAGTCATCCCCCAACTGATAAATAGGCAAGGGACATGAATAGGTAATATTCAAATAAAGAAATCAAAACTATTAATAAGCACATGAAAAAGTGTTCTAAATCTCTTACATTCAGAGAAATGCAAATCAAAACAACTCTGAGATACCACCTCACACCTACCAGATTGGCTAACATGGCAGCAAAGGAAAGTAGTGAATGTTGGAGGGGATGTGGCAAAGTTAGGACATTAATTCATTGCTGGTAGAGTTGTGAATTGATTCAACCATTCTGGAGGGCAATTTGGAACTATGTCCAAGGGGCACTAAAAGACTGCATGCCCTTTGATCCAGCCATAGCACTGCTGGGTTTGTACCCCAAAGAGATAATAAGGAAAAAGACTTGTACAAGAATATTCATAGCTGTGCTCTTTGTGGTGGCCAAAAATTGGAAAATGAGGGCATGTCCTTTAATTGGGGAATGGCTGAACAAATTGTGGTATATGTTGGTGATGGAATACTATTGCACCCAAAGGAATAATGAACTGGAGGAATTCCATGTGAACTGGAAGAACCTCCAGGAATTGATGCAAAGTGAGAGGAGCAGAACCAGGAGAACTTTGTACACAGAGTGATATACTGTGGTACTAGCGAATGTAATGGTCTTCTCTATTAGTAGCAATGCAATGATCCAGAACAATTCAGAGGGATTTATGAGAAAAAAACAGTATCTGCATTCAGAAGAAAAACTGTGGGAGCAGAAACACAGAAGAAAAACAACTGCTTGATCACATGGGTCGATGGGGATATGATTGGGGATGAAGACTCTAAACAATCACCCTGGTGCAAACATCAATAATATGGAAATAGGTTTTGATCAAGGACACATGTAAAACCCAGTGGAATTGCACGTCAGCTATGGGAGGGGGTGGGGGGAGAGTTAGGGAAAGAATACAATTCTTGTAACCATGGAAAAATATTCTAAATTGACTAATGAAATAAAATAAATAAATAAACAAAAAAATAAAGAATGAGGACATCATCATTATCAAAATAATAATCACTTGCATTCCATAGTACTCAGAGGTAGTGATCACAAATGCCTTAATAAGTCACACAATGCACATCATCTTACAGATGGGGAAACTGAGGCTCACAGAGACAAGTGAATGAGTACCTAGAACATTATGAACCTGGATCAGGCTTTGACACTATCACTCTCCCTTTTCTCCTAGATATTCTCACCTCTTCAAGCTTTCATGACACTGCTCTCTCTGGGTCCTCCTATTGGACACTATTTTTCAGTCTCCTTTGCTGATTATTCATTCAGGTCAAGACCACTAAAGCATTGGTGTCCTTTTATGCTCTAACCTGGGCTCTTTCTATTCTCCCTCTATATTATGATAATAAAAAAGTTAGCATTTATATAATGTTTTAAAGTTTGCAGTGGGCTTTACAAATACCATTTCATGTGGTCTGTATGACAGTTTTGAGAGAAAGGTGCTGTTATCATCTTGATTTTGTATGAGAGAACTAAGGTAAACAGAGGTTAAGGATCGCAAAGCTAAATGTCTGAGGCAGGACTTGAACTCTGGTCTTACTGATTCCAGGTTCGGCTCTCTATCCACTCTATCCACCTAGCATTGCTTCTACCCTTTCAGAGCTAAATTAGTGATCTTAGTAGCTCCTATGGGTTTAGTTATCATCTCTATGCAAATGATTCCCAGATCTATTGTATCCAGCCAGAAACTCATCTTCACGAGTTCAAATCTGGCCTCAGACATTTACTTGCCGTGTGATTCTAGAAGAGGCATTTAACCCTGTTTGCCTCAGTTCCTCATATACAGCTGGAGAAAGAAATAGCAAACCATTCCAGTATCTTTGCCAAGAAAACCCCAAAAGGGGTGACAAGTCAGACACAACTGAAAATGACTGAACAACAAAAAAACCTTTTGTCTAAATTCCAATCCTATATTGCCATCTGCCCTTTGGGCATCTCAAAATCAAAGTATCCAAAACAAAATTCATTATCTTTCCTCTAAACCCTCCTTTCTTCCCAACTTTCCTATTGCTGTTAAAAGAACCACCATCTTTCCAGTCACCCAGGCCCATAAATTCAGTCTTCTTCAATTTCTCATCCCTACCTATATCTACAATCTCTTGGCACATCTTCTTATCTCTCCCTTTAGAATATTTCCCAACCACTACTCTGGTATAATCTATCATCAACTCAGTCCTTGTCCAAGTTTTTCCCTAGTCCAAACCATCTTTTAAAAAAAAATCCTTACTTTCTGTTCTAGTAAAAACTCTAGGACAAAAAGGCAAGGGCTAAGGTAAATGAGGTTAACTGACTTGCCCAAGGTCACACAATTAGGAAGTATCTGAGGGCAGATTTGAACCCAAGTCTTCCCAACTCCTGGCCTGCCTCTCTATCCACTCTGTCAGCCAACTGCCCCTCCAATCTACCTTTGACTTAATTGCCCAAATGATTTCCCAAAATTAAAGGTCTGGCCACATCATCCCACCTCCCTTCTCCCATAAACCCAGTGGCTCCCTATCCCTTCAAAATCAAATATAAAACCCTCTTTTAAAGTCCTTCACAACCTGGCCACTTCCTACCAACCATTCCAATCTTCTTATATCTCACTTATTCTACTATCAGTGACGCACACCTTCTTGCTGTTCCTCATCTAGAGCCCGCCATCTTCCACTCTGAATCTTTTGGTCTGACTGTCCCCCATGCATGCAATGATTCCCTGCTTCATCTCTGACTCCTCCATTTCCTGGCTTTCTCCAAGTTCAAATCCCACTTTCTACAGGAGGTTCCCCCAATACCTTCCCTCGATGATTACCTTTTACAGGTATCCCTTCCCTATTGCAGTTTCAATATATTGCAGAAATTAAATGGGAATTGGGGGGGGGGGCTTTGCAAAAGCCACAGATGATATGCAAAAGGCAGCAGACAAAACGGAAAAGGTATAGAAACTATATAGCCTGTGACGAATACTTAATCCAAATTTACCCTAAGGAACTGTAGACACACTATAAAAGAAAAAGAAAAAATCCAGAGTTCTTTTCTTTTCTGGTACAAAGAAAGGGCCAAACACCGATTTTTTACAGATTTTCCTGATCACAGGGACATCATACCCCTAACCCCCATGATGTGGAAGGGATGCCTATATTTATTTCATACATATATATATATGCATCTATTTGCACGTATATATTATTATATAATCATTGGCATATTGTCTCCCTCCTGAGAACGTGAGATCCTTGAGAACTGAAGGCAGGAATAGGTAGTCTTTTTGCCTTTCTCTGTATCCCCAGCACATTGTAACCAATGAATAAATGCAAGATGACTGCCAGTTGGTCAGAGAAGGACTGAGTCGGGGCAGTGAGGTGGGCACTCACTTGTATATCCAGCAGTCTTTCATGAGTATATACATGTCTGATGGGCACTCAGGAGGGCAGTCCATCCGATTACCTTCTTCGATGAATTTAATGACCTCAGGACCTTTCATTTTCTGTTCCAGGACCAGAGGAAGTCAAGAATGAAGCAGAGGAGGAGATTAATGGTGGGGTTGGATGGGGATGAGCAGAGGAGTCTTGGCTGCCCAGAACCTGCCTCCTCCTCTATCACTCTCCTTAGCTTCCTCATGGTTTTCTCTCTTCCCTTCATCCCTGTTTTCTACCCCAACCCATAGTTCCCTTGTTGCACTGTGCCTTTCCTGACCATCCTCCTCCCAGCTCCATTGCTCCATGGAATCACAGGTTTAGCTTTTAGCATCATCTAATCTAATCCTTACGAGAAAAGAGAGGGGGAGATTGAGAGTCATAAATCTAGAGCATAAATCTAGAGAAAGGAGGTCCTGGGTTCAAACCTGACCCCAGATACTTCCTGGCTGTATGACCCTGGGCAAGTCACTAAACTATTGATTCTAAGATGGGAAGTAAGAATTTAAAATAATTAAATCTAGAGTTGGAAGGGATTTTGATGGTCATTTAGCCCCCTCCTCATTTTTTTAAACCTCCACCTTCTGTCTTAGAATGAACACTAAGTATTGGTTCCAAGGCACAAGAGTGGTAAGGGCTAGGCAATGGAGGTTAAGGGACTTGCCCAGGGTCACACAGCTAGGAAATGTCTATGGCTACATTTGAACCCAGGACCTTCCATCTCTAGAACTGGCTCTCTATCCCCTAAGTTATCTAGCTGAACCCACCCCCGTTTTATAGGCAAGGACACCGAGGCCCAAGTAGAAGTGACAAGATCACAAAGAACTAGGTCCTCTAATTTCTAATGCAGTGCTCCTTTGAATACATCTTGGTTTCACTTGCTGCAAGTTTCACTTGCTGGTTTCACCTGGCTCCTCTGAGAGCCCCCTGCCCTGACCCTACCTTGTAGGGCTTCTGGCCATAGGTAAAGGCTTCCCACATGGTGACTCCATAGCTCCACACATCACTTCGGCTGGAGAATTTTCGGAAGTTGATGCACTCTGGGGCATACCATTTAAGCGGCCATTTTCCTGCAGAACGAGCCTTGGGACATAGGAGATACCATGATGTACTTCTCCCTTCCCTGTCCCCTGGGGCTGGGAGCTAAGCCTAGGCATCGCTAGTCACTGGATTTGACCTACCCAGACCAGTCTCCAGGTTAGAGATTCTTTGGGAAGCTGTCGGGGACCTTGATGTGACACAATACCCAGCCTAGCCCAAGAGGTCCCCTCCCCCCAGAATTTCTTGCCCCAGCCCAAATCTTCTTTCTCTGAACCTCCTGCCAATCTCTACCCATTTCTTATGCCCACCCCCACCCTCCCAAGTTTATCACCCTGATCCTTTCCTAGCTCCTCCTCCTCTACTCTATGCCTCCCCCTAGGCTTGCCCAGTTCCTATCCCCTCAGACCTCTTACCCTGGGCCTCTCCTATTCCCCCTGGGTACTCCCCCATTCATTCCCCAAGCTCTGCCCCTGGGACAAGTATAGCACTTACTGTGTAGTAGCTGTCATCAGCTCCCAGGGCTTTGGATAAACCAAAGTCACTGATCTTAGCATAGTGCTGGTTGACCAGAAGGACATTTCGGGCAGCCAGGTCACGATGCACAAAATTTTTTTCTTCTAGGTACTTCATACCCATGGCCACTTGGTGCAGCAGCTCTACTACGTTGCTCACAGGGATCTCCCCCCTGGAGGACAAGAGTTGGGGGGATGATAGGGAGACAGGCATAGCCACCAGCCACCTCTCCTCCCCTGGAGAACAAGGGTTAGGGGGATGATAGGGAGACAGGAATAGCCACTAGCTCACAGGGATCTCCCCCTGGAGGACAAGAGTTGGGGGATGATAGGGAGACAGGCATAGCCACCAGCCACCTCTCCTCCCCTGGAGAACAAGGGTTAGGGGGATGATAGGGAGACAGGCATAGCCACCAGCCACCTCTCCTCCCCTGGAGAACAAGGGTTAGGGGGATGATAGGGAGACAGGAATAGCCACTAGCTCACAGGGACCTCCCCCTGGAGGACAAGAGTTGGGGGATGATAGGGAAACAGGCCTAGGCACCAGCTGCCTCTCCTCCCCTGGCCCTTTGTTCTCCTAGGCTCTGGGCACTGAGCAGGAGCAGAAGGGAACAGTCTAAATGTATATAACTTAGATCGTATGTGTGAAATTATTGGGGATGGAGAGGTGGGGGGGGGGAGAAATGCTGGCCACATCTAAAGGGAGGAGCTCAATAAGAAACTAGTTATCCACTATAATGATGGACTCTGCACCAGCATGAGCCCCAGCGCTTGACCTGTCATTGAGCTGCCCCATAAAACTGTGTGGCTGATCAGAGTTAACAACATTAGGCTACTAGGAGGAGGAACGTGCCAGTGTATGGAATGCAAGCGGAAGGGTAGGGGTGTCCAAGGTAGCAAGGGCATGCATATGACTCTGGGTGTGTGTTTGCATATGAGCATAATATGTACATATACACATGCTTATATGTAGGTCTCTTCATGCCAACATTTGTACTGATGCATGGAAGCAAGCAAATGTGAGTGGTGTTGTGCTGTTCTATTCTCGTTCAATTTGTTCCAAGGAATATTTAGTAAATACCTGCTCCACCCAAGGCAGAAGCATATCTGGAAAATGCTACAATATATCCATACCAGTGGTCCTGTGTGGGTTATGACTCTGGTGTAAACTATGTGTATATGTATATGTAATGGGAGATCATTCCATCTTCTCAAAGAACTAGGCACCTATTGGCCAGTCCCCTGCATGTATATATGTACATGTTTATATACAGACATATTATACACACTTAGAAATGTGTACGTGAGTGTAAGAGGCAGTGTTTTGGAGTAGATAGAACAACTGGGTTCAAATCCCTCATAAGATCTGTATGACCCAGGCAAATGTCTTCATTTCTCAAGACCTCAGTTTCCTTATCCGTCAAATGGGAAGTCAAACTAAGACTAGCTACTCTCTATTTTTTTTTCTCAAATGATGCCTTCTCTAGTGCAGGGAAGGAAGGGAGATACATGGGAACTTTAATGTAACAAATAATCAAATAAAAAAGGAAGGAAGAGAAAAAGAAAGAAAGAAGGAAAGAAAGAAAGAAAGAAGGAAAAAAGAAAGAAAGAAAGAAAGAAAGAAAGAAAGAAAGAAAAGAAAGAAAGAAAGAAAGAAAGAAAGAAAGAAAGAAAGAAAGAAAGAAAGAAAGAAAGAAAGAAAGAAAGAAGAAGAAAGAAAGAAAGAAAGAAAGAAAGAAAGAAAGAAAGAAAGAAAGAAAGAAAGAAAGAAAGAAGGAAGGAAGGAAGGAAGGAAGGAAGGAAGGAAGGAAGGAAGGAAGGAAGGAAGGAAGGAAGGAAGGAAGGAAGGAAGGAAGGAAGGAAGGAAGGAAGGTGAGAGAGGGAGAAAGGGAGGGAGGCAAGAACGAACAAATGAATGAACGAACAAAAGAAGGAAGGAATGAAAGAATAGTTTGCTAGGGAAATGGGAATGATTTTTATTACAAGTGTGAGCACCAGAAGTATATTCATAGGAGAGAGTTTGGTATGTATGTGTACTATACACACACTCCTAACCCCACTTCCCTATCCCTGTTTACCTCTTAGAGGACAGGAACTTGTTTAAGGGTCCTCCAGTGGCCATCTCCATGACCAGCATAAGAGCCTCAGCCTTGCACACGCCAATGATCCGTACAATGTAAGGGTTGTCCAGCTGGTGCATGATATGGGCCTCCTTCATCATCTCTTCTTTCTCTGCCTTCTCATTGGTGCTCTTAAGTACCTTAATGGCCACATCAATCTGCTTCCTGCCAAGGACACATAGAGAATGCTCTGGTCCTGTCACTTGCCAGACTTCCATCAGACTCCATCCTCCCTCTCCAGCCTCTACCAGTTAGGGCCCTCAAATAGAACAAATTCTAGTTCAATCTTCTCATTGTATAAATAAGGGAACTGAAACCCAGAAAAGGGGAAGAGATTTTCCCAAGGTCACATCAATCAAGGGCAGAACCAGCAGACTTCAAGTCTCTTGGTTCTCATGCACTCATCACATATTTGGATTGCCTACCCTTCATGACCCAACATGGTGTAATGGAAAGAAGAGAATGGGAGGGAAGGAAATGAGCATTTATTAAGCATCTACTATGTGCTAGACACTGTAGTAAGTACTTAAATATTATTTCATTACTTCCTCACAACAACCCTAGCAGGTTGGTGCTATCTATTATTATCCCCATTTTAGAGCTGAGAAAACTGAGGTAGAGACTTCAGGTCCAGTGCTTTATCCACTGCACCACCTAAAAGCCCCTCAAGAGTGCTGGCTCTGGCATTGGAAGATCTAAGTTCAAATACTAGCTTTTTTACTTACTGCCAATGTGATCTTGGATAAGTCACTTGAGTTACATGGGCCTCAGTTTTCTACAAAACTGTATCATGAGAAGACTGGCCTATCAAATGGCCTTCGAGGTTCCTTCTAGCTCTTGATTTATAACCCTATAGAGGCAGCTAGGTGATACAGTGGATAAAGAGCCAAGCCTCATCTTCCTGAGTTCTTGGACACTTACAAGCTGTGTGACCCTAGGCAAGCCACTTAGACCTGTTTGCCTCAGTTTCCTCATCTGTAAAATGAGCTGGAGAAGGGAGTTTATAATCAACAACAACAAAAATTTTAACCCCATGATCCAACAACCCTACCCTGGGCCTCTTCTTACTTTCTCATCTTGTAGACTCCCTTGCGGACACAGCCAAAGTTGCCTGAGCCCAGCTCCACTTCATCTATTATCAGATTCTCTCTCTTCAGGAAGAGTTTCTTATCCTTGAGCTCTTCAGGGTCACTATAGGGGCTCTCATACACACTGGTGTCCATGGGAAGGACTCGAGACTTTTCACCTTGATTGTTGACCAGGCGCGCTGCCCACACAAGGAAGAGAAGAGAAGGGATGCTCCTCAGTGCCCCGGGCTCAGGAGGCCAACCCCCTTACCCATCCAATGTTGCCATGACATGCATAGATTTGGCATGTACCAATCAGTTGTTGCTGGGATGACCAGTACTGTGCCTCTGGCCCCTCTGGGGGATTCTGACAACTCAGCTACTCTCTTGGGACACTTTAAGACCTGTGCCTCTGGCCTCAGACACTTCCTGGCTGTGTGACCCTGGACAAGTTACTTAACTACAATTACCTAGCCCTTACCACTCTTCTGACTTAGAATTGATTTGAAGGGGGCAGCTAGGTGATTCTGTGGATTGAGAGCCAGATCTAGAGATAAAAGGTCCTGGGTTCAAATGTGACCCCCAAAACTTCCTATCTGGGTGACCCTGGGCAAGTCACCCCCATTATCCACTCTTCTGCCTTGGAAGCAATAATTAGTATTGTTTTCTAAGATAGAAGTTAGTTAGTTTTTTAATTGATACTAAGACAAGATACTTTCCAAACTGGAAGGGACCTCCAAAGGTTCTAGAGGTTTGGGGTTCTTCACCTGAGCTCTATAAACTTGCTCTATTAATATTCTGGTAAATGCATTTCAATACAATTGGTTTCCTTTGTAATTTTAGGTATTTTGGTCTTTGCGTTTAAAAATATGATTCATTGGCTCCACCAGACTGATGACCTAAGAGGTCCAGAATACACATTCATTAAAGAACCCCTGACCTAATCCACAATGAAATTGAGCAGGAATTCCACACTCCCACCTACAACATCTGTAACAAGGGCTCAACTAGCCTTGGCTTGGAGACCAATAGGGATGATGAACTCACCACCTGACATGGCAGCCTTTTCCACTTTGGGTATGATTGTTTGGACACTTTTCCTTTTAAGGAGGCTAAACTTGATGCTCTGTAACTTCCCCATGCTCCAGCCCCCTCCCATGCCTGTCAGGACAATTCTAGCCTCTCTTCCAGAGGGCAACCCTTCATTCTGCTTCTGGAAGACGGTTCCCCAAAGCTCTCTTCCAAGGGGTCTGCAGACAGTACAAATTCCTTGCTTTTCTCTGGGCCCACCACTCACCTGGCTCAGGGGTGTATCCATCAGAGTTGAAGGTATCATTTCTTCTCTGAGAACCAAAGGGACATAAGGTTGGCCACCCAGGGAGTATCATCCAACAAGTAACTTCCTATTGCCTCGGGAGATCCCCAGTTCTTCCTGGGGAGCTTGAACTTGGCGTCCTATACCTATGAATGCCCTTCCCCAGGCCCACCCACCCATCCCAGTTCCCTAAAGGACCCAGACCCTGGACAGTTCAGGAGCAGCAGGATGCTGGGAGGACAGACTGGGGTTCTGGCTCGAGTCCGAGGACACCCATCCCCAAATAAATGTCAGGGACCAAATCCCTGCCTCCCCAACCCCAGGGTCCAGACTCACAGGCATGGAGGGATGAACAGGAAGTGTGGGAGCTGCAGTCACTGGAAAAAGAGTTGGGTTGGGACAAAGAGGGCCAATGAAGTGCCTTGGAGAGACCAAAGAGATGTCCTGCCTCCTCTGATCCAGCCCTCAGCTCATAATGGGTGCCGTACCCCACACCCTAGCCCAGCTCTGAGCCCTCACCCCACTCCTAGCTCCAAGGCCAGCCCCAGACCCAAGTCCCCTTACCAGAAGCAGTAGAAGCACTGGCATTAGGACAAATCTCCTTTAGACAGTAGATAAGCCCATCTGACTTCAGCTTCAGGTATTCCACCAGCTGGAGGCGAGAGGGGGAAGACAGAGGCATCAGGCCTAGCAGGGCCCAAACCCCCAGTCGAGCTCCCCCCCCCCCCAGCACCGGTAGGAGGGACAGGACCAGGCCCCCTCCTCAGGGTTTCCTCACTGGGAGAGAAAGGTGAGGAGAGCAGAGTGGGAGGCTAGTTGTCTGGGTAATTCCACGGGCACAGTAGAGAGGAGGAGAGGTGGAATAGGAACGGGCTTGGGCTGCTTACCTGCCACAGGGTGTCAAACTTGGTGCCCTCAGGAATACAGTACTTGCCAGACTTGTCCTGGTTGATGAGGTAGTGGTAGACGGTCTTGCCATAGATGAGGGACAAAGCATAGCTCCCGTGTTCCTTCCTGGGCCTAAGCCTACAGCAGGTGATGGAGAGGGAAAACAAGAAGTCTCCTAGTCCCCGGGCTTATCAGGACGTCCCCAAAGCACACCTAGCCTGCCTATGCCAAGATCACAGGCAGAATTGGGAGGGACCACACACTCCCACACACACTTACACACACATACTCACACTCACTCACACTCAAATACTCACACACACAGACACTCATGCTCACACACACACTCACACTCACACACACATACACACACAATTTTATAATTGAAGGAAATTGAGGCTCAGCCAGGCTGTTTGCCCAAGTTCACAGAGGAAGAATAATGAAAAGAGGCAGAATTTGAATCCCAGCCCTCCAATTCTTTTTTCCCCAAAAACCCATCCCTTCTGTTTTAGTATCAATTCTAAGACAGAAGAACAGCAAGGGAAGGAGGACCAGGCAAATGGAATTAAGTGACTTGCCCAGAGTCACACAGCTAGGAAGTGACTGAGGCCAGATTTGAGCTCAGGTCCTTCTGACTCCAAGCCTGATGCTCTCCACTGTGGTACCCAAATGCTCCCAACTCCTCTCATTCTCAATCCAATATCTTTACCACTATGGCCTGGGATGTCTCCCTGGAGGAGGGAGAAATCGCTGTGGCCAGTGGATGCCCAGTGCCTCAGTGGGAATAGGAGCCCCCGACCCAACCTACTGGTCCTGGTAGAAGCAGGCAAGGGGAGAAGGTGGGGAGCCCCATAGTTTTGCCTCTGTTCTCTCAATGGATCACAGCATCACACATTTAGAACTAGAAGGGACCTCAGAGGTCCTCAAAATCCTGAGGGGGAAACTGAGGCCCCTGAAGAGAAAGTGACTAGCCCAAGGATACAAAGATGGGATTTGAGCCCAGGTCCTCTGACTCCAGTACCACTTCCAGTCTCCAGAGGATCTCCCAAATAGCAGGCAAATACAGCCCGGGGCAACCCCACACTTCCAGGCAAACACAAGGACAGGCCAATATACTTCCCATACTCTTAGCAGAAGCAAACATACAGATGAGCACATGGGCCAAACTAGTACTCAACACCTCCGTTCAAAGAAAACCATTCCTTCCTGCCCACAGGCAAGCACAAACACACACCACAGAACGCAGGCACTCTCTCACAAGCCAACGTACGATCACATAAGCAATCGCAAAATTGGTGATTTCATGGTCACCTACAACAGCACCCTTCACAACATAAAACCTTGCCAGAAGGACCAGAATTTAGGAATACTCTGAAATGGGGGTGGGGAGGAGCAGCCAGGTGACTCAGTGGATACAGAACCAGGCCTAGAGACAGACCTGGGTTAAAATCTAGCAAATATATAATACTTAGCAGATTATATTCATTATTTTTTATTTAAAAGTTCATTTATAACTTGGTATTTTAATATAAATATTATTATAAAATTATTAGATGAATTATAATATGAATACTCTAATGAATACTATTAACTAGTAATTGATTAAAATAATAAATATAATGATAAATAAAAAATAAAATTTGTGAAAATAAAAGATATTTCTTAGCTGTGTGATCCTAGGCAAGTCACTTAGCCCCCACTGGCTAGCCCAGTGATGGGCAACCTTTTGAGCTTGGTGTGTCAAAATTCACCAAAAAACTGAGCATAACTCGGGTGGTGTGTCACTAGAGGAAAAAATACGTCCTCAGCCTGTGGCCCCATATTTCTCTGTATGCGGCCTCGTGTCACCAAAAATGGCTACATGTGTCAGTGCTGACACACCTGTCATAGGTTCGCCATCACAAGGCTAGCCCTTACTGCTCTAAGACAGAAGGTATGGGTTTAAAAAAAAAAAAGACTACCTTGAAGGACTAAGCCACGTCGATTGATGCTGTCTTTTTTTTTTATTCATAAGGCAAAGAAAATAGATATAGAGTGAACATTTATATTTTAAAGTAAATAAATAAATATTTTTTGCATCAACTGGCACAATTAGGTCTTTGGTTCTTTAAAAGGACCCATCCTTTTAACATAAAGTTTAGGATTAGCTTTTGGCCCCAGTAGGGTTTTCAGGGACCATGAAGGTGGTCAGGAATGGTGAGGCAAGAGTGATGGATGCCCTTGTATGAGCCAGGGGCAAAACATCTAATGCACTTAAAACACTTTTAAGAAGCATGTTTGATGTCTCTGTCTCTCTGTCTGTCTCTGTCTCTCCCTCTCTTTGTCTCTCTCTCCCTCTCTCTGTCTCTCTCTTTCTCTCTCTGTCTCTCTCTCTCTCCCTCTGTCTCTCTCTCTCCCTCTCTCTGTCTCTCTCTGTCTCTCTCTTTCTCCCCCTCCCTCCCTCTCTCTCTCTCTCTCTCTCTCTCTCTCTCTCTCTCCCCCTTTCTCTCTGTCTCTGTCTCTGTCTGTCTCTGTGTCTCTGTCTCTGTGTCTCTGTCTCTGTCTGTCTCTCTCTGTCTGTCTCTCTCTGTCTGTCTCTCTCTGTCTCTGTCTCTCTCTGTCTCTGTCTCTGTCTGTCTCTCTCTGTCTCTGTCTGTCTCTGTCTTTCCCTCCCTCTCTCTCTGTCTCTCTCTGTGTCTCTGTCTCTTTCTCTCTGTCTCTGTCTCTCTCTGTCTCTGTCTCTGTCTCTCTCTGTGTCTCTCTCTGTGTCTCTGACTCTCTCTCTCTGTGTCTCTGTCTCTCTCTCTCTGTCTCTCTCTGTCTCTTTCTGTCTCTCTCTCTCTCTGTCTCTGTCTCTGTCTCTCTCTGTCTCTGTCTCTCTCTCTGTCTCTCTCTCTCTGTCTCTGTCTCTCTGTCTGTTTCTGTCTCTCAGTTGAAGATAGCTTTTTAATTCTCCCTTAGGAAGAGGAGGGCGCCTCCTGCCAGACAGCCTTGGAGATGGATGAGAGCTTTAGCCAAAGGTCCTGTGACTTACAATGTGCATACAGCAGTCCCCTTAGCATGTAGCACATAGTAGGTGCTTAATACATGTTTACTGACTTAGCCACTGTACATGTCAGTTCCAACTCCCAAAGCCAATGCGTAGCAGTGCCCAGGAAGCACTCCAAGAGAGCTAGGATGCCGGGGTTCCTTCGACATTCCAGCCAGAAAACCAGCCAGGCTTTTTAATGTGGTCTCTCCCTATTGACAAAGCACATCTGTTTGCTCAAACAGCCCCTGTCCCATGGAGACACTAATGTGTCATCTACGAGCAACATGCATTCACAGACATAGAACTCGACACACATGCACGCTCGCACACACACACACTCAGCTCGCTGCTGTCCCACTTACAAGAACTTGCCATCGTGCTGAGTGCCCGAGTACAGCTTCCTCTCCGCTTCCTCTCTGGAGATGGAGCTGTGGTACCAAGGCATCCGCTCGTGGGCTGTCGTGGCAATGAGCTTCTCCACCTGGGGGGCCTGGCTGATGATGGCCTGCTCCAAGGCTTCACCCTGGGGAGGGAAAGGGCCAGGGTGCTCTCAGGAGGAGGAAGAACAGCCCCCACTTGTGCAAGGTTTCCAAAGGCACCCTGAGAGGGAGCTAGGGCAGGGAGACCAGGGAGGGAAAAGCTGAAGCTCAGAGGGCTAGCTTCCTCAGGGGCACCCACCACCCTGCTCTGGGCCAGTCCCCTGAGGCACCCCCTGCCCCGCCAGGGTCCCCCGCCTGGGCCACACCTCTAGTTTCCAGGTCTGGCGCACATAGTCTCGAACCATACTGTCCCGAAGACTGTCAAAGACACCTGGCTGGGGCTCCAGGCCACTGGGCCTGTTGCAGGGCTTGCGCAGAGGACAGGGGAGGCCATCAGCATCCTTGGAGTAGAATTCACAGAGCTCAGCTGGGCCGCAGTGGGGCTTGCCTCCTGCGATGGCGTACGTGCCATTCAGCTGACGTTCGATGGGGTAATGGTGGAAGGTCAGGTTATACACCAGGGAGAGCACATAGCCGCCCAGGCTGCGCAGGCACTGGCGCAGCAGGAAGAGCCCATCGGCCATGCCTGCCAGTTTGAGGTGGTCCTCCGCCTCAGCCCTGGAGATGCTCCCATAGAAGAAGGGCAGGTGGGCGGCTGCATCGGGCATCGTGGACTCCCCGAGGGCACCACCTAGCATGGAGGTAGTCCAGGCAAGTTTCATCAGCCTCAGAACCCATCCTGGCCTCCCAGCCTCGCCCGTCTATGCCCCAGCTCGCGTTCAATCCTTCCTTAGCTCCTTTGGGCCCTCTTCCCTAGCTATGCCAGTACCCAGCCCTCTCCAGTCTCAGCATTCCAGAGCTGGAAGAGAAGGACCTCACGGGCCATCAACACTAGAACAGCATCTCCGGGTGCCCATTCTTCCCCAGATAGAAAACTTCCTAAGAAAAAACGCAGTGCTGGCCTCCCTAGGCAGACCATTCCACTTTTAGACTTAGGCTCTTTTTCTTGTTGTCCAATCAGTCGTGTCCCACTCCTCAAGGCCCCTTTTGGGGGTTTTCTTGGCAAAGATACTGGAGTGGTTTGCCATTCCTTCTCCGGCTCATTGGACAGGTGAGGAAACTGAGGCAAACAGAGTAATGTGACTTGCCCAGGGTCACACAGCTAGTGTCTTGAGTTCAGATTTGAACTCAAGGAGATAAGCCTTTTCCTGACTTCAGGCTGGCACTTTACCCACTGTGCCACTTAGCTGCCCTTTCTTAGGAAAATTATTTACACTGAGCTTAACTCGGTGGACCTCTCACCTTCCATCTCTTGGTGCTGCACCTCAGATACTTGAAGGAAGCTACCACATTTTTCCCCCACACCCCATTAAAGGCTTCTTTTCTGCAGAGTAAACATCTCCAGTTCTTTCAACTGATTCTTTCATGTGTAGAGCTCAAACTGCCTTCCCTAAATCCCGTTTCCAGACTTGAACCGAATTTCCCAGGTGTGGTGAGGACAAGCCCTCTACACGCTGTTATACTTCATGTAATGCTTTGTAATCACCTTCACATCCTCCATAGCAATGCGGGGGCATGCCAGGCAGAGGGAGGACCTTAGTCACCCCATTTCAGAGGGGAAGAAACTGAGGCCCAGAGTAGAAAGGAACAGCCCAGTGCAACCCAAGGAGTGGGGGGAAAAGTAGGGAATCGGCCCCTGGTGAGCCAAATGGACCCCAGGGGTGCCCCCACTACAGCTCAGTTGCTCCCCAAAGGCCCCCATGGATATGGCCTGACACACAGCCAGAGCTCAGGAAAAGTGTAGAAAGGTTTGATTGATGATGGCAGGGATGAGAGAAGAAAAGAAGGAGAAGAGATGAGAAAGGAATGAGAGGAGGGGTTGAAGGGGAGGAAACTGGGGGAGGCAGGAAGGAGAAAGGAAGCAGTGGGAGGGAAGGGGAGGAGGGAGGCCGGAAGAGGAGGGAGGAGTTGGGGAGTGGAGAGCAGGGGAGGGGGCCCACAGTCTCAGCAGGACTAGTGGCCGGATACTGTGGCAGGAAATTGTCAGCAGTGCTTGTCAAGCCCCTTCCCCAGGAGGCGCCTGGGGCCTCCAATCTGGCCAGGCTGGAGGGACAGGAGTGGGGCTGGAGCCCAGATGGAGAGAGAGAGGGAGGAGTGCCTTGAGGGCAGAGCAAGAAGGATGGAGGAGGAGGGGGGGGGGTTAGGAGGCTGAGGAGGAGGAGGCAAGGAGGGAGGAAGAGAAAGAGAGAACAAAGATGAAAGAAAGAAAAATGGAGAGAAAGAAGCTGAGGGAAGAAAAGAGAAAGGAGATGCATTCAAGGAAAAGGAGGAGGCAAGAAGGAGAGAGACAGAATAGAGACCAGAGTGAGAAGGGAAGAATTAGAGGGACCAAGAGGGACAAGGAGTCCTTAGTAAAAGGGAACTGAAGGCTCTATGGTCCAAGAAAACTCAGCCTAAGCATGGAGGAATTGGACAGAGAGACAAGAGGCTCCCTGAGCCCAACCCTAATGGCTCTTAGTGTTTGAGTCTGTCCCTATAGCCATGAAGGAACCCTGGGGTCCTTTCCAGCTTTCTGTCCTTGTTCTTTGGCTCCCTTGAGGAAGAGGGAGTCAGTGGAGACTAAGAGAAAAATTCCAGATTAGATTCAAACTCCTCCTATTTCCTCTGTACTCAATACCCCCTCATCAAGGATCCTGCCCTCCCCACATCCCTCCTACTCCCCACCCCATCTTTCCAAACAGCCAACCAGTCAATCATTAAGCATTTATCGTTTCCTGTGTGCCAGGTACTGTCCACACTATGTTTATTCCCAACTCTGGGCTTTGGCTCCTAAGATTTTCCACACTGGGTCCATCCCATCAATGATCCCTCTAATCCAGCTCCCAACTCGCCATTTCCAGGCAGCCTTCCATTATACTTCCACATACTGCTGCCTGTAACCGAGGACCCATAGAGGCCTTCATGGGCAACCACCTACCACTCATACATGCTTAATCATGTTCTGAGCTCCCACCTGGCAGATCAGGTCTGCTGGTAAACCTCAAAGGCTTTCCCCATCCACTCTCCAAACCAGTAGGCACCACTATGTCTGCTTCCCACCATTACCCATCCCATTTCACTCAGGCTCCCCCTCAATTATCTCCCACCTCTATTGCCATCACCTCTGCTTCCAGGGAATTAAAATAAGTAGGAGGTTCAACAAGCCCTACAACTCACCTCTTTCTTTCTTCTCTTTTCTTTTATTTTTTTTTAACTCTTATTTTCTTAGTATCATTTCCAAGCCAGAAGAGCAGCAAGGATGAAGTGACTTTCCCAGGGGCACACAGTTAGGATGTGTCTGAGGTCAAATTTGAACCCAGGACCTCCCAATTCTAGGCCTGGTTCTTTATACACTGAACCACCCAACTGCCCCCTCTAGCTAACTTTCCTCAGAACAACCCTGGAAGATAGGTAATGCAAGTAGTATCTCTGTTTTACAAATAAGGAAACAGGCCACAAGCATTTATTAAATGCTTACTGTGTGCCTAGCTACAAGGTTTACAGTATCTAACCACTTTGCTCAGGATTAGTCACAGCTAGCAAGTATTCTGAGCTAAGATTATGATCAAAATCTCCTGACTCCAAGTTCCCACTATGCCATGCTGCCAACCCAACATCTCTAGTCTATTGTCCCTAGTGGAAATTAATTATTTAACTAGAATTACCAAATTCCAGAGTTAGTCTTCTGCTTATATTTCTATTACCAAGGTTGATTGTTTTATTATATCTCACTGATCTCAGAACAGAGGGTCCTTGCAGGGACCCTGTCACAATATGATTGTGCATGGGATTTAGAGTCAAGGAAGAACTGAGTTTGAATCCTGCTTCAGATCCTTACTGACTGTGGGCTAATAACCTAAGCTATACCTGCCTCAGTTTCCTTATCTGTAAAATGGGGGAGAGGTAATAACAGTACCTACATCCTAGTGCTTTTATGAGGATAAAATGAAATATATGAAAATCACTTTGAAAACCTTAAAGCACTATGCAAATACTAGCTATTATTATCATTAATTTTTAATTTAAATTTGTTGCATTAAAATAACCAGCTAACTCTCTCCCTACCACCCTCCCCCCATTAGAGAAGGCATCATTCAACAAAAAGATATATGCATATATAAAACAATGTCTTGCTTATTTCTATTTATCAGTTCTTTCTCTGAAAGTAGACATGCACAAGTCACTCTTCAAACAACATTTTTGTTGCCATATATAATGTTCTCTTGGTTCTGTTTTTTTATTCTTCATACTTTCATGTGGATCTTTCCCTATTTTCCCTAAATGAATCTGCTCATCACTTCTTACAGTCCAGTGGTATTACATCACAATGATATGCCACAACTTGTTTAGCCATTCCCTAATTGCTGGGTATCCCTTCAATTTGAAGTTCTTCGTCACAATTAATTTAAAGTTTGCACATAGTTTCCCTCAAAGCTCTGTGATCTATGCAAGAATTTAGTGAAAAGGGGATCAGGTTTGCAGTTTCTTTGGTTTAGAGAGCTCTCCGAGTTTAGAATTTCCTTTACTAATGCTGATCAACAACTTGACTTTCTATCTATCAGTGACTGGCAAAGATTAAGTGCTCAAGGAATATGTTTTCATTCATTCTTTTATTCATTCGTGTTAGGCTGGACTCTTAGTGGTCGGAAGATCTTGAGCAAATACTTTATTCTCTCTGGACTCAGTTTCCTCCTTTGTAAGATAATGGAATTGAATCAGAAGTACTTTAGGGGGTCCATGAACTTGGATGGAGAGAAATTACGTCTTTATTTTTATATAATTGGATTTCTTTAAAATCCTGTATAATAAAAATATTTATAGCGATTCTTTTTGTGAAAGCAAAGAATTGGAAACTAAAAGGATATCCCTCAGTTGGGGAATGGCTGAACAAATTGTGGTATATGATAGTGATGGAAGACTATTGTGCTATAAGGAATAATGAATAGGATGATTTCAGAAAGAGCTGGAGAGATTTCCATGAACTGATGCAGAGTGAAATAAGCAGAACCAGGGAAATACTGTACACAGTAACGGCAATATTGTGGAACTATCAAATGTAATGGACTTTGCTACTAACAGCAAAACAATGATCCAGGACAATTCTAAAGTATTTATGACAAAGAATGCTCTCCACCTCCAGAGAAAGAAATGTTGGAGTAGGAATGCAGATGAAAAATATGATTTATCACTTGTTTATTTGGGTATATGTTTGGGGAGGTTATCTATAAGATTATTCACTTACAAAAATGAATAATATGGACGTGTGTTTTGCATGATAATATATGTTTAAGCCAGATTGAATTGCTTGCTAGCTCCAAGAGAAGGAAAGGAAGAAGGGAGGGAGACAATGTGGATCATATAACTTCAGAAAACTTATGTGGAAATTTGTCATTAAAATTTTTAAATGAAATAAAATAAAATCCTGTGCATTTTATGCATTTAAAAAGATAATTCTGATTGAGTCCCTAGTCTTCACCAGACTGACTGCCCAAGGAGTCCATAGCACAAAATGGGTAAGAAATCCCTTATATTCCTTTGGTGCTCTCAACTCCAATTCTAAATTCCAAAAAGTTTCCTGGAAACTGGAGAGGTTTAGTGGCTTTCCCAGGGCTATATAACCAGAACATGGTAGAGACTGGACCTAAATTCTTCTGACTCCCAAATCAGCCTCTTTATATGACACAACATTCCCTTACTGTAATCTCCTCATTTTACAGATGAAGAAACTGAGGACCAAAGAAGTACAGTGACTTGGTGATGATATTGTCATCCACCAATATCTTCATCATCATTATCTCTATCGCCACCATCATCACCATAATCACCTTGCACTTTAACATTGGCAAAGCTCTTGGCATATGTTTTCATATTTGATCATTTTCCTGGTATAAGAAGTGAGATCTGAACCCCAACCTCCTGATTCCAAATGCAACACTATTTCAGTGACTCAATAAGTCCCCTATTTCTTCAAACCTCTTTGTCCCTCATCTCCTTTATGTTGCTCAGCCCCAGCACCAGAAGCCTCAGCTCCGCCTATACATAACAACTTTTAAAAAAGAAACTGTTCTCTTGGATAAGCATATTTATTATAGCTAATTACATATTTACAGCAAACCATATATATTACATATTGTTATATATTTTTAAAAATAACTAAAAACCACTAGTTGATTGAATAACTGCTTCATTTGAGAGGTTCTCAACCTGAGGTCTATAAACTTTTAAAAAATATTCTTATAACTACATTTCAACATAACCGATTTCCATTATAATTCTGGACATTCTATGTATTTAAAACTTCTGAGAAGGGATCCATGGATGTTAGTAGAATGACAAAGGATTCCAGGACACAAAGGAGGTTCCAGGCTTTGTGGCCATGGAGGCTCAAGCTCTTGCGTTCCTATTTCATTTCACATATCTGCCAACTCTGAGCACCAAAATATTTTGAAGGATGGGAGGTCACTAGCAGTGAGTGTCACCAGCAGTGACAGGATGTGACAGGAGTAACTGACTCCCTTCAATCTATTTTGGAAATGAAGAGCTATAGACTGAGAAGGAACATGGTCAACTGGAAATAGTGTCAGAGCACCTAGATTCTAATCCCAGTTCTGCACCGTAAGTAACTATGTAACCTCAGAGAAGCCATTTTACCTCTCTAAGTCTCAGTCTCCCTTTCTGTAAAAGGAAAAGGTTGGGCTAGAAGACCTCTGTGGCTCCTTCAAGCTCTAGATCTGGAATTTCATGACTGATTGTGTTTGGGAGCTCAAGGCTAGGCACTAGCCTTGGACATGTAACCTGTTGGGTAATGCCATCTTTATCTTCCTCACTACTACCTCTGATCCTGAGGAATTCCTTGGTCCCAGGATTCAGTATCACAGTTGAGTAGACAAAAGTTATATGTGGGGAGTAGAGGGTATGAGAGTGGAGAAGGGGCCAGTAAGTATGGCAAGTTCACCCCAGGAAGGGAAGGAGCTAGCCCAGGAGAGGATCATGGGAATATTGCCCACAACTTGGAAATTAACCATTGTTTAAACCAAATTAGCTCAAGAGTCAGAAGTTAGACAGGGGAGGGTGAGCTCTGCTCAGTTAGGGAGACCATCCTTAGGAACTGAACAAAGTCATCAGAGCAAGGAAAAAATCAAATTCAAATTGTAATTCTGCATCCGACCTCTAGATCTGAATATCTCCATGGACTTTACTTCATGGAGTTACTATATGGAACTTTAGAGTTCAATTACAGATAAGAAGACCAAGACACCAAGGAGTTAAGTGGTTTGCTCAGTTACATAGTTAGGTGGTGCAGTGGATAGAGTGCCAGGCCTAGGATCAGGAAGACTCATCTTCCCTAGTTCAAATCTAGCCTCAGACACTTCCTAGTTGTGTGGCCCTGGGCAGGTCACGTAACCCTGTCTGCCTTGGTTTCTTCATCTGTAAAATGAGCTGAAGAAGGAAATGGCCAACCACTCTAGTGACTTTGCCAAGAAAACCCAAAATGGGGTTATGAAGAGTCAGACATAATTGAAATGACTGAACAACAACATAGAGTCAGGTCATCCTGATTCCAAATCCATTGCCCTCCCACTATACCATATTGTCACTCATAGTTAGGTAATCGGGACTTCTCTTGGCATGCCAAGTTCCAACATGGAGATGGCTTTAAGAGACTAATGAGCATGCCAATTTGTTTATCATGGAGCTGGTTGTTGCCCTGCAAATACATTGTCCTCATTTACAATGCAAATTAAAGTGCCCCCCAGCTAGAGGAGGCTGGTAGGTAGAAATCCTGGGGCTGCTGGACTTTTGCCCTAAGAAGAAACTCTAAGCCATCAGTGGATCCCAAACCAAGAAGACTAAGTGGAATTCATTCTCTTGATCATTCCAGAACCTGATTATCCAGGACTAACATAGCCTCCCTCCACTGGGCAGTGCCCCAGGGGCTTTTCCCCTATGCCCACTAAGCCAAGACCTCAGGCTACCATCAGGCCAGCTGTTGGGGACCCCTGTGTTAACCTGGCAAAGAGACTTTCTCCATTGGCAAGGACTGGCCAAAACCAACAAATATACATCTTCCCCTTTCCCTGATACCCTCCAAAGTTCCACAAACAGAATGCCCAGGGGGCAGTGAGGTGGCTCAGTGGATTAAGGGCCAGACCTAGAGACAAGAGGTCTCCATTTCTTCCTAACCTAACCTCACTGTGACCCTGGGTAAGCTATTTAACCCCCATTGCCTAACCCTGACCACTCTTCTGCCTTCTACATAGTATTGATTCTAAGACAGAAGGTAAGGATTAAAAATAATAATAATAATGGCCAGGAACTGTCACTTATTTCTTGTATGTGGTCCTTCTTGGGCCTCAGTTTCCTCATATATAAAATGAGAAAATTGAGCTCAATTACCTCTAAGGTGCCTTCCAACTCCAACTTATCTGATCAGTTCCCTAAGTCTTGCTGATTCAGCCTCCTACCCAATATTTCCATCTCTCTCCTCTATTTATATAGCCACCACCCTAGTTCAAGGTCTCACCACCCCTCACCTCAATCATTGACATCAGGATCGCTATCTCTGCTCTGTTTCCATAACTATTAAAAGCATATTACTAAAATACTTGATTTGATCTCATCACTTCCTAACTTTAAAATCTTCAGTAGAGGGGCAGCTAGGTGGATAGAGAATCAGGCCTGGAGATGGGAGGTTCTGGGTTCAAATATGACCTCAGACACTTCCTAGCTGTGTGACCCTGGGCAAGTCACTTAACCCCCATTGCCTAGTCCTTACCACTCTTCTGCCTTGTAATTCTGAAACAGAAGGTAAGGTATGTTTGTTTGTTTTTTAATGTTCAGTCATTCCCTACTACTTTTAGGATAAAATATAAAATCTTTAGTTTACCATTTAAAATTTCCTACAACTATGCCCTCTCCACTCTAAGTTACTTAACTGGCATAGCCTGACAGCAATACCATTACTTGGTCTATACCCCAAAGAGGTCAAAGAAAGAAGAAAAGATCCCATATGTACAAAAATATTTATAGCTGCTCTCTTTGTGGTCCCATCAATTGGGAAATGGATAAATAAATTGTGGGTGATGAATGTAATGCATTACACCATAGGAAATGACCTAATGGACAACTTCCAAAGGAACTGAGATTTCTAAAAACCAATTCAGGGTGAAGCGAGCAGGGCTAGGAGAACAATGTATCCAAGGACAGTAACATAAAGAAAAACAACTTTGAAAGACTTGAGAACTCTAGTTTAATGCCATGTTTCTAGGTGATGGAGGATAAAGTGAACAACCCACCAGGGAAGAGGTAGAGTTAAGGATTCAGAGGAAGACATTCACTTGTACGTGACCAGAATGAGATTCTTGTGTTGCCAGACTATGTATATTTATTATGGGGGTCTTCACTTTCTTTTATATTGTTCATGGGGTAGGGGATAGAAGGGAGGGATAATAATATGTAAGATTACATCTTATATATTATTATGCAGAACAATATATAATATCATTATGTAAAATAACATATTAAGTGTTGTTATATATTATTATGTATAATATTTTATTTTCTATTATCTTTTAAATTATTATATGATATTGTTGGTTCTATATTATATAACATATCATATATTCTATAATTATGTATAATAATATATACCACATAATATTATAAATATATAATGTTATATCATATATATTATATATAACAGTGATGGCGAACCTTTTAGAGATTGAGTACCCAAACTGTAACCCTCACACCACGTGTGAGTCCCCTGCTTTACCCTAGACAGGGGAGGGAGGAAACACTCCCATTGGGATTCTGGGCAGAGGGGATAGGTGATGGGAGAAATGTCCTCAGGTGCATGTGGAGAGGGGGAGGGGAGCAGCCCCCCTCTGGCACATGTGACATAGGTTTGCCAAAATGAATATATAATGCTATACAATATTATATAATAATTATTATATTTAAAATATTTTAAGGAAATGGGGGAGGACCAACCCCTTTACAATCTGGCTCCCATCTACCTTTCCAGCATAATTTTATATGACTCCCTTGATGAACTCTTTGTCCTAGTTGAACTGGTCCACTAGTGGTCCAATTTCACTTCAATCTATCTCATGCCTTGCTCAGACCTTTTGCCCAGGGGCTTTCTCAAGTCTTAAATATTCTCCTTCTCCCTCCTCTCCTGTACCTCTTAAAATCTCTAGCCTTCACAGCAAACAAGAGTGTTGGACTCAGTGGTCTTTGAGGCTCCTTCCAACTCTAAATGAATGCCCTCATACCTGTGGACCCTCAAGTGCCACCTCCTATATGCAGCCTTTCCTGACCACCTCCCTCTCCAGGTATTGAAATGACTTTGAATTTCACTGTATCTACGTTTATCACTGAACTTTGCACAGGTTACATCCCTCAAGTAGAACATCAATTCCCTGAAGGCAGGGATTATTCTAGTTTTGCTTCATTTTTTCATTTGTATTTCTGGATTAATACCTTTTCTTCTAATTTACCTTTCTAGTTTATTACATATGACTATCTAACACACATATATAGCACATATCCTGTAACACATATATGCAATATAACATACTATTAACACATGCTGAAATATCTTGTGTGAGAACACAAGTAATACCCAATGAAATTGCCCATTGGCTACCAGAAAGGTGGGTGGAGGGGAGGGAGGGAAATAAAGTGAGTATTGTAATCAAAAAAATTAAATTAAATTAAAAATTAAAAAAAAAAGAAATATCTTGTGTGTACTCAGTTCTCCCTCCCCAATTAGAATGCAAGTTCCTTAAATGCAGGCACTGTACTTTTGCCTTTTTGTTTCCCCAGCTTTTAGCACAGTGCCTGGCTCAAAGAAAGGGCTTATTAACCATTTGTTGAACTAAACTGAGTTGGACTGAAAAGTCAAGCTCTTGTTCCTTCCCTTACTCAGGCACCAGTCCTACCTACCTCTGATCACCCAGATGCTCTCTTGGCCCAGCTTCCCCGTGCTCAGAAACTATGGTGTTCCCGTCTGGGTAGGTCATAGATTCAGAGAGAGAAGGGACCTCAGAGATTGGCTGGTAGGAGCTCCGGCTTTTAGAGATAGTGAGTCCCATTTATATAGTGCTTTAAGCAAATTACTCTCCTTTTCAACCCCTGGGGAGATCATAGAAATAACATTCTAATATCATTATTAATTTATAAGTGAAGAAACAATCCCAGGTTAGGGAAGTGATTTGCACCAAAGTCACAGAGGAATTCTACCCCAGGTAGCACTCATTTTGATTCCAAATCCAAAACTCTTTCCATTGCGGAGCAATGCATCTTAAAATGAGCAAGGAATTAGGGAGTCCCCAACGAGAGGACCCATTCTTCATCCACTCTAGAGTGGCAGTGAAGAGGCAATCCTGTGTAGTGAGAAGAACCCCAGGGCTGATCATCAGGAAGCCTAGGTTCTAGATCAGGTTCTATCATGGTTTTGCTGGATGGCCTTGGGCAAGTCACTGCCCATAGTTGCCCCATCTATTAAAGGAAGAGAGTGAACAAGGTGGTCTCAGAGGCACCTCCTCTCTCTGACATTCAATGCCTATGATCCTCTAGCTCTGATATTCCATCTTCTAAGGTCCCAATGGGACTCAGACATTCCATGTTCTATATTCTTTTTTTTTTTTAACCCATACCTTCTGTCTTGGAGTCAATACTGTGTATTGGTTCTAAGGCAGAAGAGTGGTGAGAGCTAGGCAATGGGGGTTAAGTGACTTGCCCAGGGTCACACAGATAGGAAGTGTCTGAGGTCAGATTTGAACCCAGGACCTCCTGTCTCTAGGCCTGGCTCTCAATCCACTGAGCTACCCAGCTGCCCCCTCACGTTCTATATTCTAAAGGCTATCCTGACTCTGACACTCCGCGTCCTAAAGTCCCTCTACCTTCTGAGTTCCTTTCCATTGCTAACATTCTATATTCCAAGTTCTCCAGCAGCTTGGACATTCCACGTAGTCTCCAAGCCTCTGACAAAGCACCAGACTGGTTCTTGTCCTCCGTTCCTGGCAGCTTCCCCGGGGTGTGGGTGGGAGAAGTCCAGGGGGAAAGGCGCCAGCTGAGGCTGAACTCTGGAGGCAGGAATGCACTAGGGGAATTCCAACAATGCCTTGCTTGCTTGCTTGCTTGCTTGCTTGCTTGCTTGCTTGCTTGCTTGCTAAAGAGCAGCAGGGCTTTGAGAACTGATGTTCTGGTCCCCCAGGCTGGCCTTGAAACAGGGCTGGAAGCAGCTCTGGGCAGACAGCCCGAGAGGCCCTCCAGGTTTCTCCCAAGATCTTTTTTTGGGGAGGCGGAGGGGGGGGGAGAATGTAGCATGTCCCCAAGATGCACTAGGCTGAAAAGCGAAAGTCCTGGGATGGAAGGGAAGGATTTGCCCTGGCTCATTTATCTGTCACGTCATCACCAGGGGCCATGATGCCAGCTGTTGGGCAAGAGAGGCGGACACAGAGAGGGATCAGGGTGGAGGGGGCCTGAGCCAGCACTGAGCCTCCTTCATGGTGCCTTTGCCTGCTGGGAGATGGTTCCAGAGTGAGCTGGGCCTACGGGCCTGCAGTGAGTGTTTAACCAGAAACAGCTGGCTGGGGTAAGTGGGGGTTGGGGTGGGCTGGAAGAGGCGAAGTTCTGAACAACAGGCGGTCCGTGACAGCCGTTTAGAGTGTAAAAACCGACTCTGCTCCATGCAAGGGAACCTCCAAGTCTAAACTGTCTAGTTTATTACCCATCTAAGTCAGAGGTACGCAGCCGAGCTACAGAGCTCAATTCCGCCCAGACAGTTTGGCTCGTCCTCTCCATCCTGCTTCACCTCCAGACCAGCTGGGCTCCATCAAAACAGTGGGGCCGGGGTGGAGACTGAGGACAGCGCGTGGGGAGGCAGAGCCCCCTCCCTGTTCCTCTAGCTGACAGTGGGAAGAAAGTGCTCTAATGGTGGCAGCACTGGGCAGAGAGTTTCCATTTGGAGGGAGCCTAGGGCTAAGTGTGTATGCACACAAACACATACCTCACCCGCAGGGCTGTTTTTTGCTGATCTGTGGTCAGGCTGGGAGGAGGGAGGTGATACTGACCATGGGCAGACAGGAAGGATGTTTGTATGTGAGCTATTATTATGAAATGGTATTCTTGACTTGTATTTCTCTCCATCGACTTTTCACAATTTTTGGCTATTAAGAGGAAAGCGAAGGATGTGTAGCATTTAGGCTTCTCTTCACTATTTACCATCCATTTTAAAAATTTATCAGATTAAGAGGAAACTGAAGGATTTTGTAGTGTCAAAGTTTTTCTTAAATATCGACCCTAAACGAACTCTTCAGGCTAAGGCTTGAAGGAGGCTGCCTCTGAGAACTCTCTGGCCCTCAGTTTCTCCATCTATAACACAAGAGGATTGAGTCACATGATTCTATAATGTCCTGATGATTTCGAACTAGCAGGGATTTGAGAGGTCTAGTCCAACCCATCATTTCACAGATGAAGAAACTGAAGACAACTCAACTCCTCTATTTGTACCCTTGGTCCTATTCCCCCTACCACACCCCTAAATTGTACCCCCTCTTTCTAATTTCATTCTCTGTCTGCTGGCTCCTTCTGACTACCAAAAAAAAAAATGCCCAGTTCCTATCTAATCTTAAAAAAAAACCCTCACTTGACTTAACCACTCACCCCTTAAATTATCATCCTATATATCTCTCCCCCCTTTCACAGCCAAACTCCTAAAAAAATAGCTAGCTACACTTGTGGTCTCTGCTTCCCCTCCTCTCACTCACTTAAAACCCCTTGTGGTCTAGTTTCCACCTTCATCATTCAACTGAAACTGTTCTTTCCAAATTTACCAAACATCTCTTTTCAAAGGTTTTTTATCTTTTGTTTTTACGTCATCATTATTTCCAAATATATTTCCTCCCTTTCCCCTACCTAGCAGGTGATTCCTTGTAATCAAAATTATTTTAAGCAAAGAAAAAGTATTCAGTAAAACTAACCAACACTTCAACTGAGTCTGAGAATATGTTTAATAATCCACACACCCAAAGTCTACCACTCTTCAATGCATTGAGTTTTCTAACCACTCATCTGGTCTTTGGAACAAACTTGGCCTACCAATGATCTCGTAATTTTAAAAACAAAGACCATTTTTTCAATCTTCATTCTTCTTGGTTTCTCTGATGCATTTGATTCTCTTAAGTATCCTCTCCCTCCTGGAAATAGTCTCCTCTCTGGGTTTTCATGAACCTGTTGACTCTCTCAGTTGACTACAGGGATCATCTATGCCTTACCCCCTAATTTTGTGTGTCCCCCAAGGCTCGGTCTTGAGTCCTCCTCTCTTCTCTCTCTGTAATTTCTTATTTGGTGATCTCATCAGCTCCCATGAATTTAATTATCAGCTCAAGACTCCCAGATCTATATATCCAGCCCTAGACATTCTCCATAATTCTCATTAGCTGGACATTTCCAAGTCAACATTACTCATAATCTTTGTTCAAAATTCACTTCTTTCTGAACTTTCCTATTTCTATTGAAAGCACCATTGTCCTTCCAGTTACTCGAGGTCAATATCTCCAAGTCATCCTGGATTCTCCTCTCTCCCTCACTCCCCACATCCAATCAATTGCCAAGTCTTGCTGCTTCTATCTTCATAATATTTCTCTTCATTCTTCCCTTTTCACAGAAGGGGGGGAGAAAGAGAGAGGGAGAGAGAGACAGAGAGATGGACAGACAGACAGACAGACAGAGAGACAGAGACAGAGACAGAGAGCTACCACCATAGTTTAGACTCCCATCAGCTTTTGCCTACACTATTATAATAGGCTGCTCTCCCTATGTCAACTCTTCATTTCAATTCGCACTCCTTATAGTAGCCACAGTTATATTCCTAAAATGTAAACCTGACCATATCACTCCTTTGCTCAAGAAGCTCCAGTGGCTTCCTATTGTCTCTAGGATCAAAATCTTCTGCTTGGCATTTAAAGTCCTTCAACAACCCGAATAAGTATCTGAAGTGGAATTTGGACTCAGATCTTCCTGTCATCAAGTCTAAGCATTATCTCTACTGTACCACCTAACTGCAGGAAATAATGATTAATGCTTGTTGATTGACTTTCCTTCATGTGCTCTATGGGTCACCCAGACTAGTTTACTTCCTATCCTTCACCCATGATGCTCCATTTGCCATCTTTATACCTTTGCACTGGCTGTCTTCTATGCCTAGAATGCCCTCCCTCCCTACTTCTACCTTTTAGAATCCCTAAGTTATTTCAAGCTTAGTTCAGATACCGCTTCTTGCCTTAGATTTTCCTGATCCTCTCAGCAACTGGTACTTGCATCAGTCAATCAATGGGAAAAAATTGGCTTTGTTTTGTTTTGTTTTTATTTTTTAAACCCTTACCTCCTGAATTAGCATCAATTCTAAGACAGAAGAGCAGCAAGGGCTGGTTAATTGGGGTTAAGTGACTTGCTCAGGGTCACTTAAAAATTAGGTTTTAATGTGTAAATAAGTTGTCCCTAAAACCATAGATATCCAGACCATCTACGATTATATTAATTGAAGTAGAAGTTAAACCCCTCTCTTAGGCTGACAGAGGTGCTTTGACTTGCCCAAGGGTACACAGGTAATAAATAACAAGTGAAGAATTCAAACCCAGGTACCTTGATTCACAGACTTGGAACTAGAGAATTAAAAGGGACCTCAGAAACTATCTAGTCCAACTCCTGCCCAGAGGAATCTCCACTCTGATATGCCCAACAAGTGATTGTTCCATCTCTGCTAGAAGATGTACAATAAGGGGAAACCCACTGACTCTCAGAGCAGATCACTCCACTTCTAGAATTGTTGGGAAGTTTTCCTGTCATTGGGCCTAAATTGATCTCATTGCTACTTCCACATATTGGTCCAAATTCAATGTTCCTTTCACCTCACCGTGAGCAACTACTCCATCCTACCTCTGTGCTTATTTTAGGAAGGTATTTGTTTCCTCCAGCTGGCTTAGTGATCTATAGTATACAGAAATATAATATTCCTTACTTCATACCTTTCCACACTTCCCTATTCTGGTTCATAGATTTCTATAAAAGCATATAGGGCTCTCCCAATACCCTAAGGCAAGAGGGTACAAAGTGATACTATCTGATGAGGTAAAAACTCTCATCCCCTGCTCTCTCAACCCCATCTAACCCTGCCTTTCTCTCTGTTAGTCAATTGCTCAAGGCATCATCCTCCATCATTAGCCAACTGCCCTTTGTTCTAGATTTCTTCCTCTTACATTTTTTTCATGTTCTATCACTCTTTGAAACACATAGAAACTCTCTCCTGAAGACACTGATTCCCTAACTACATCCCCAGTCCTGGCTGATCCTTCTCTTATGCTCCTTAACAAATTATGCCAAGAACAGGAAAAGACATGCTCTCTCCTCCTCACTACCTCTTCTGGACCCTTTCTACCTCTATCACTATCTCAATCGCTGAATCCAGTAGTCCTTTCTCAGTCATTATGTCTGCATCTTATGATGCTGTTGATCATATCATCCTCCCTTCACTGCTCTCTGTCTCTGTCTCTCTCTGTCTCTCTGTCTCTGTCTGTCTGTCTGTCTGTCTCTCTCTCCCTCCCTCATTTAGTTCTGTTCCTACCTCTCTAACTGCTTCTCAGTCTTCTTTGTTGAATTGTTATCCACCTTCTTCTGTCCTTTGAGTATGGGTATTCTCCATGACTCCATTCTGGTCTCTCTTCTCTCTGAGGGCTCTTTGATCTCACTTGCTCATGCTCCTGGGGATTAATTAATTCAATACAGATAATTCCCCAAATTGCATAACCAGCCATCACTTTGCTCCTGAACTCTAGCCCCATATCACCAACTGTCATTTGGCCATCTTCACCTGAATGATATTCCATCAGAATTTCAAACTCAGTAGACCAGATCTAAAATGGAACTCAATTTATTTTTTCTATAAACTTCTCCTACCCCAAACTTTCCAGTTTCTGTTCAGAACATCAGCAAACTTCCAGTTACTCAGGTAGGTAAACTTAAGAGTCAAATCACATTAATTCTGTCTATGTAACATCTCTCCCACCCATCCTCATCTCTCCCCCTAGTGTATGTGTAGTTCAGGCCTTCATTAACTTTCATGGCCTTCATTAACTTTCATGGCTAGAGTCTTCGTGGACTTTAAGCCAGGGAGACCTGCATTCAAATCTCACCTCTGACATTTGCTAGTTATATAACCCTGAGCAAGTCTCTTAGCCTGAGACTCAGTTTCCTCAATTTCTCAATATCCCAAAATAGGGATAAAAATAGTACCTACCTCATTGGTTGGCTGTTAAGATCAAAGGAGAACATGTCTTTAAAGTGCTTTGCAAATCCTCATGAGTCATGTATAATATGGGTAGTTATTATAGGCAGCTAGGTGGCATAATAGATAGAGTACCAGACCCGAAGACAGGAAGGCCTGAGTTCAAATCTAGCCTGAGGTACTTTTTGCCATAATTTCCTAATCTATCAAATGAGCTAGAGAAGGAAATGACAGCCACTCTAGTATCTTTGCCAAGAAAATCCCAAATGGGATCACAACGAGTCAGGTATGATTGAACAACAAAAAAATATATGCTGGGGGCAGTTGGGTAGCTTAGTGGATTGAGAGCCAGGCCTAGAGACACAGAGGTCCTAGGTTCAAATCTGGTCTCAGACATGTGTGACCCTGGGCAAGTCACTTAACCCCCATTGTCTAGCCCTTACCACTCTTCTGCCTTGGAACCAATACACAGTATTGATTCCAAGATGAAAGGTAAGGGTTTAAAAAAATTTTTGCTGACATTTATTACTGTTGCTATTATCATTGCTAATTTGTCATCCTGTTTCCAGTCTCTCCCCCTAATAATTCATCCTATACATAGCTGCCAAAATAACCCAACAATTCTAATCACATCACACTCCTGTTGGAAAATCTTCAGTGGCTCTCCATTCTTATTCTCTGTAGAATAAGATACAAACACATCCTGGCATTCAATGTCCTTTACAATCTGGCTCCAGCCTGTGTTTCCAGCCTCATTTCAAATTAATCTCCTTCACATATTTTATATTATAGTCAAATTGGGCTACATCTAGCACAAGTCTACATAGTAGACCCCTAATAAATGCTTGGTTGTTTTATCTTCCTGTATCTGGAATCCAGTCCCTGATTGCTTCTCTGACTCTCAGAATCCTTATTTTCCATCTAGGATATAGTAGGTGCAAAATAAATATTGAATGATTGGTTTGTTGAGTCCTTCAATGTTCAGCTTGAATACCACCTTTTCCAGGAAACCTCTTCCTTTCCCCACAGTTATTAGTGACCTCTTATTCCTCAAATTACCTTCTATTTATTTATCTGTTTTCCTGATGTAGTCCCCTGGTACAGTGATGGTGAACCTTTTAGAAACCACATGCCATGCCATGACCTCTCCCCTCCCCCATCTAATGCCATTCCCCCAGAAAGTGCTCCCATTGACCTGCTGGGCAGAGGGGCCAGTGAATGTCCTCATGTGTGTGGAGAGGGGAAAGGAAACAGCTCAGCCCCAAGTTCCACTGTGTTTCTCCATAGTTTAGTGTTCAGAGAAAAGTAGAGATATTAGCCAAAGAGGAATAAACAACAGCTCTAGAACAAAAAAGAAGGAAAAGCCCCACATGTCCCAGTTAATGAGAGAGGGAGAGAAAGGAGTCAGGCAGCTCTGATAACTGGAACAGGACAGACCTATTGCTGAGATAATCAGCATCAGGAGCTTAGTGAGTGGGTCCAGAGAGGGGAGAGAGGGTTGCTGGTAAATGTGTAACATTCAACTCTTCAAAAATGCAACACACAGAAAGGAGCAGAACCAGGAGAACATTGTACACAGAAACTGATACATTATGGCACAATCAAATGTAAAGGACTTCTATGTAAAGGACTTCTCTACTAGCAGCAATGCAATGATCCAGAACAATTCTGAGGAACTTATGAGAAAGAACACTATCCACATCCAGTAGAAATGCAGAAGAAAAACATATGATCAATCATGTAGTTCAATACAGATATGATTAGGGTTTTGAAGTTAAAGGATCGCTCTGCTGCAAATATGAATAACATGGAAATAGGTTTTGAACAATGATACATGTGTAACCCAGTGGAACTGCTTATCAGCTTCAGGAGGGAGGAGGAAAGAGGGTGTGTGTGTGTGTGGGGGGGGAATCATGAATCATGTAACCATGGAAAAATATTCTAAATTAAAAAAAAATTTTAATGCAACACAAACTTTTAAGTTTAGTCTTCATTTTTATCACCCCCCCCAACACTTTATAAAGTCTACAAGATCAACAAGACACTAAATCAAACCTTGACTTGTAGAATCTATAGCTTTCAGAGGTATAAATACTCATGCTAAAATTTTAATAACTGGCTCTCTCAAGACTCCAGCTCACCCCCGATCTAATAATCCCTCAGTGTCTGGAAACCAAATTAATTGAAGAATTGGGTTTTTTTAATTTATTGAAATCAAAAATATTGTCCTTTTTCCCTTTGTACCCAAAATCACACATGAAACTTTTCCTAGTCTCCCCAGCTGCTAGTGCTCCCTTGCTTGCACACTTCTCAAAACTCCAAATATACCGAAATTGCCTTATATTATTTTGGATAGTGAGGGAGGAAGATATACTGAATAGAAAGCCAGCATTAAAGCCATGAAGACCTGAGTTCAAATCCTGCCAGTGGCACAAGCTATATAAGCCTGAGTAAGTCATTTAACATCTCCATGTTTTAGATCCTTGTGTTTAAGTCAATGAGCATTTATTAAGTGCCTACTATGTGTCAAGCACCGGAAACACAAAAAAAAGTAAAAGACAATCTCTACTCTGCAGTAATGAGGGAGACAACAAGCAAACAATTGTATACAACTAGGATCTAGACTGGGAAAATTGGAGAAAATCAACAAAGGAAGCAGCAAAAGCTTTTGTAAGGAAAGTAGAATTTTCATTGGAATTTGAAGGAAGCCAGAGATGCCAGGAAGTAGATATAAGGAAGGAGAATGTTCTAGGCATGGCCAGACAGTCAGAAAATGCCCAGAGGCTAGAGAGGAACTATCTTGTTTGAGCAATGTAGGTAGACTGGTGAAGAGCAAAGTATAAAAAGATTTGAATGGCAGGAAGAGACTAGATTAAGAAAGGCTTGGAATATCACCCAGAGAATTTTATCAAGAGTTAATAAGGAGCCACTGGACTTTAATGAATAAGAGTGTGACACGGTCAGACCTGTACTATAGAAAATCACTTAGGCATCTGGGTGAAGGTTGCACTGGAGGGGAGAGAGGCTTGAGACAGTGAGATTGGTCTTTGTAATACTCTAAACATGAGGTAATAGTAGTTACCATTTCTATACCATTTTAATCCTTGCAAAGCACTTTATTAACAACCCTAGGAAGTCAATGCTGTTATTATCTCCATTTTACAGTTGAAGAAACTGAGGTTGTGACTCACCCAAAGTTACACAGTTCATAAGTATCTGAGGCTGAATTTGAACTCAGGTTTTCTGACTTCAGACCTGGGCTTCTATCCACTGAGATACCTAGCTGCCTCTGAGGTGACAGGCTGTACCAGAGTGGTGACAATGTCAGAGGAGAAAGGAGGGCATATAAGGCAGATGTCAGGAAGGACTTGGAACTTGGATATGGAGAAAGCATGAGAGAGAACCAGGAGTCAAGAACTGTAGGTTTTGAGCCTCAGGGAGGAGAAAGTTGCTGGTACCCTTGGTAATAATAAGGAAGTTTGGAATAAAAGATGGCTTGGGGAAAAGAGAATGAGTTTAACTTTGACCCATGTCAAGAATTAAGAATTGAGAATCCAGGTCAAGATGTCCAGTAGGCATTTGGAGATACAAGACTAGAAGACAGGAGAAAGGTGAAGGGCTGGGAAAGAAGATCTAGGAATCTTCAGTATCAGTCCATGGGAACTTATAAAATCACTGAGCATTACGCAGCACATAGTAGGTACTTAATAAATGTTTGTAACTCTAGGTCACTCTCTAAGACTATAAATTTCATAGAAGAAACTGACTTACATTTGATAGAAGCCAGGAATTCCCTATACCAATAAAATCATAGTCCCTATCCCCTCTAGGTCTCATATATACTTAGAGGAATGCAATGGGGATCTAACACAGGGGCAGACCTTAATAGCTAATAGGGCTGATAATGCACCTTCTCCTTATGGCAGACACCAGGGAATCAGGGGCCTCCAGGAAAACCTTGATGATGATGATACTCACATAAGGGAAATGCCTTGAAAAATAAAATACCTTGGCTGGATTGTCTCCATCACTGGAATATAAGCTCTTTGAGGATAAGGATTATTTCACATTTTTGTCTTTGTATCCAGGACCCTACATGAGACTTTTTCTAGTCTCCTAAACTACTAATGCCTCTCTCTGACTTTGAAATTACTTTGTATTTGAGGCAGCTGGGTGGCTCAGTGGATAGAATACTAGACCCAGAGATGGGAAGTCCTGGGTTCAGATCTGGTCTCAAACACTTCTTACCTGTATAAATCTGGCCAAATTACTTAACTCCAATTGCCTAGCCCTTACAACTCTTCTGCCTTGGAGCTGATAGTATCAATTCTAAGACAAAAGGGAAGGTTTTTAAAAAGAAAGAAATTACCTTATATTATTGTTCACCTACTTATATGTATCCGTGCTGTCTCCCTCCAATAGAATATAAGCTCTCTGAGGGCAGGGACTATTTTACTTTTTGGTCTTTGTATCCCCAGAAGCCTGAGGCCAAGCCCACAGTAGATGTTTAATTGGGACAGCCAGGTGGCACAGTGAATAGAGAGGCAGACCCGGAGTCAGGAAGACTCCTCTTCCTGATTTCAAATCTGGCCTTGGATACTTACTAGCTGTGTGACCCTGGGCAAGTCACTAAACCCTGTTTGCCTCCATTTCTCATCTGTAAAACGAGCTGGAAAAGGAAATGGCAAACCATGCCACAATCTCTGCCAAGAAAACACCCAAATGGACTCACAGAAAATCTGACAAGACTCAGCAACAAAAGGCGTTTAATTAGTGGTAGGTGCTTAACTAATACTTTTTAATCAACTGAGATATAGGATTATAGAATTAGAACTAGAAGGAATCTTTTTTTTAAACCCTTACCTTCCATCTTAGAATCAATACTGTGTATTGGCTCCAAGGCAGAAGCGTGGTCAGGGCTACGCAATGGGGGTTAAGTGACTTGCCCAGGGTCACACAGCTAGGATGTGTCTGAATCCAAATTTGAACCCAAGACCTCCTGTCTCTAGGCCTGGCTCTCCATCCACTGAGCCACCCAGCTGCCCCCTAGAAGGAATCTTAAGAGATCAACTAAGCTAACCTCCTCATTTTATAGATGAGAAAACAAATTCCCAGAGAGGTTCAATGTCACAAAATTAGTAAAATTGTGGATCTGGGATTCTGAGCCAGCTCTTCTGATTCTAAAGCCAGCATTCTTTCCATTGTACCATGTTCCCTAGCTCAGTGCCCAGCACTTAGTAGGCACTTAATAATGCCAATTGAACTAAATTAGATTGATACAGCTGGGGCAGAATCCCCAGGCAGGGAAGGAAGGAGCCATGGTCAGACCTCAGGCTGAACTCAAGCTGTTAATGCCTCAAATAAGGAAAGGACAACCAGAAAAAGGGGGGGGACCTCCAGGCTGGGAGGGGGATGAGTTGCAAAGGCTTTGTTTATGGAGCTGGGATGTTGATGATATATTTGGGTTGTCCCAGGCCCAGGCTTGTGGGGAGACTAACTCTAGAGAATGAGGGTTTGGGAGAGCAGAACCTAGCAATTTTTAAAATGTGGCTGAAAGGGAAAGGGAATGGAAGGAGGGAGCTGTGAGTCTTCCAGACTATCGATCTGGGGGAAGAATCAGCCTTTCCCTGAAACTCCAATATCTATGTGGCTTTGTTTCATTTAATGATTGGACTATTTCCTACATCTAAGCCTTGATCAGAGACTTGGAAAAAGACCAGGGTGGGGAAGTGGGGGGCAGCTGGGTGGTTCAGTGGATTGAGAGTCAGTCCTAGAGACAGAGGTCCTGGGCTCACATCTGGCTTCACACACTTCCCAGCTGTGTGACCCTAGGCAAGTCACTTGACCCCCATTGCCTAGCCCTTACCACTCTTCTGCCTTGAAACCAATACACAGTATTGACTCCAAGATGGAAGGTAGAAAAAGAAAAGAACCCAAGGTAGGCAAGTTGGGGGTGGGGAGGAGTGGGGAGGGAGTTCACATGCCCAAGGATGATATGGGGAAAACCAGGGACAATTTGTGACTTGGAGATCCCCTGGCCCTACAAAAGGGCAAAGAATAGCCCAGTGAGTGGGCAGAATCTAGACCTATGGTCTAAATTGGTTGCTGAGAATGAATGGGATTTAATAGACTATATATTGGGGAGCAGCTAGGTAAATGAACAGACAGACAGCCAGGCCTGGAGAAGAGAGGTCCTGGGTTCAAATGTGACCTCAGACACTTCCTAGCTCTGTGACTCTGGGCAAGTCACTTAACCCCCATTGCCTAGCCCTTATTGTTCAGTACTTAGTATCGACTCAAAGATAGAAGGTAAGGGTTCAAAAATAACAAGATATATTAAGGTTGGGGTCCTGGGAAGAGTCACAAGAGAGAAATCCCTGGAACACAGATTTCGAGATGAAAGGGACCTTAGAGATCATCTACTCTAACTCTCCTGTTTTAAAGATGAGGAAACTCAAGCCCAGAGATGTTCAATTCAAAGAGACTTGCCTAAGGTCAAACAGGTAGTAGCCAAACCAGCCCCCTGGTTCCAAATCCTACATATTTTCCATTATATTACACTCCTTCTATCCAGAGCTGAGAAACCCTATAGAAGAACCATTGGGCCTGAAGAGGGTAGCATTGTATCCTGGAAAGTAACGCCAAACATGGAGGCAAAAGAAACCTGGGTTTAAATATGGCCTCTGAAGTGAATAGAGACTATTTTGTCTGCCTCGGTTTTCTCAAACTGTAAAATGGGGCTTATACTAGTACCTAGGAGGAAATTAGATGGCTCATTGGATAGAATGCTAGGCCTGAGTTCAAATTCAACCTCAGACACTTACTAGCTATGTGACCTTGGACAAGTCATTAAACCTCTATTTGCCTTAATCTATTGGAGAAGGAAATGTCAGATCACTCCAGTATCTTTGCCAAGAAATGCCCAAGGACCATACTGGTGTGCTAGAGTCCACAATGAAGAGTCAGACACAATTGAATGATTGACAATAGCTATGTGACAATGGTCATATTAACTTGTCTGAGCCTCAGTTTCCTCATGTGTAAAGCAGGAATGATAAGACTCAAATAAGATATTACATTAAAAATTCTATATAAATATCAACTCTTATTATAGCTGTTATTAATTTGTTCTCATCTTTTTTTTTCCCTTTCTTGTTAAACCCTTACCTTCTGCCTTATAATCAAGACTAAGACACCAAGACAGAAGAGGGGTAAGAATAAGACAATGGGGTTGTGACTTGCCTAGGGGTCATGTAGCTAGGAAATGAGGTCAAATTTGAACACAGGACCTCCTGTCTCCAGCCCTAGCTCTCTATCTACTGAGCCACTTAGCTGCCCCCTGATCTTTTTCAAGAATTCCACCATCATACATTGTGGTACAATCAAATATAATGAACTTCTCCATTAGTGGTGATTCAGTAATCCTGAACAACTTAGAGGAATCTATGAGAAAATGACATTATCTATATCCAGAGAAAGAACTGTGGGAGTAGAAACACAGAAGAAAAACAACTGCTTAATCACATGGGTCAAAGGGATATGGTTGGGCCTGTAGACTCTAAATGAACATCCTAATGAAAACACCGACAACATGGAAATAGGTTCTGATCAAGGACACATGTAATACCCAGTGGAATTGCGTGTTGGCTACGGGAATGGTGGGTGGAGGGGAGGGGGGAAATAATGCGATTATTGTAACCAAGGAATAATGTTCTAAAAAGAAGAAATCTGCCAACACCCACAAATGCTCCACTTCCTTGATCAAGAATTCTGAAATTTTGCTCTTAAACCTATTCTTCATCCTGGTCCACATCAAGGTATCTCATCACTCCATAACCCCTTCTATTTCATAAAGCAAATCCGCCCAACTCAGTCATTAGTTCAAAGCACATTTGTCAACATAAGTTCATGTGGACGTTACCCAAAAAGGGCCCTTTGATTCCCCTCTTGATCTTAGCCCTTTCATTGGTTCCATCCAGTCAATACCAGCCATATTTGATAAGTCCAGTGGTGTGTACCTATTGTCTGTTCTGTGAAACGATATCTGTCTGTATCAATTGATGATCATTTATTAAGCATTCCTATGTACCAGACATCATGCTAAGCTCTAAGGATACAAAAAGAAGTAAAAGATAGTTCTTGTCTTCAAGAAGCTTACAATCTATGTTCCAGAAATATTTCTACACATTTTTAACTTGACTATCATGTTCTCTACTAATCATTTCCTCCATTGTTATTATTATTGTGTTGTTGTTATTATTATAAGGAAGAGAAAGAAGAGGAGAAGGGGAAAGCTAAAAAGTTCAAAGGCCCATTCCAGAAGTGAAGAACAGCCCTAGGACCCAGGAAAAAGTACCACTTTCCTCCATATGAAAAGGAGTAGAGAGTGAGAGGGAATTTGTCTCTGATCTGGGCTCATCTCCCTCTAGACATCACCCAAGGCCTTCCTCAATTCCAAGTCCCTTTTGGGAACTGTTATTGTCATCATTCGCACCCCTGGGTGTTAATGTGAGATCACCATTAGATACCCATGTCCCCATGATCTGTACTCATCTTCATTATCACTACCAAATGGACCAGCCTATGCCCTGAAGACTCCTAAAGAGGGACAGCTTGACACAGGGAATGACTTACTTGATGGCGTCTAGGCTGGAGCAGAACTGACAGGGGGAGGAGTAGAGTTCCAGTTCTTTCCCCCAATGAGAAATGGTCCTAAATGCAGAGTTGAAAAGTGAGAAACTCACTGATGTGGATCCTTCTCTTGATTCAAGTGTCCCCATCCTGCCCCCCAGTTCTACTGTCTTTTAAAACCCCTGTTTAAATAGAGTATCTGTTTTCTATCTGATCATCCCCCTGACCCATCCCATTCAATTACTCCAGACTCTCCAATCTGACCTTATCCTGACTTCCCCATACAGTCTATTTCCTATCTTCCCAATATGAATCGCTCCAGCCAGAGCATTCCCTAAACTGACTAGTTTGAATATGCCCCAACCTCCAGTTTAACTATCCTTTGAACTCCATGGCCAGACCATCCTCTGATCTCCAAAGACCCAGTCTGACCATTCCAAGAATTTCCACGCCATGGAAATTCCCAAACATCAACCCTCTAGCCTGGCCATCCTTGAAATGCTCAATCTGATAATCCTATGATCCCTTAGCTTGACTATCCTTCCAACATATCCAGCCTAGCCATGTTCTGACTGCCTCTTAAATCTATCCTTTAAATTCACCGGTTCCTAACCCGCCATTTTACTGCTCTTGGACACTCTTCTGACTATTCCTTGACCTCTCCGGTCCCGGTAAAAGGCTATAAACCATTGTTTGTACAAACTATTACCCCACACAAAGAGCTAGAGTAATGCCTCTGGCCTGCCACTCTGGCACCTTAGGTTGGGAAATTCTGGGCTCTGGGAAAGATAATCCCCCTTCTCTAAAATGGCCAATGTACCCAACATTTCTTCTCTTTCTTGCCTGGAGACCATAAAGACGGATTTCTCAAAGCTGAGCATGAACCCTGAGCTGTGGGAAGAGGAAGTCACCACCATGACTCATGGTGAGGATGGGACTCCTCTCTCCTAACTCAGAGCATCTTCTCTGGCCAGGGGCCAGAAATAAAAGGCTCACCTATGGAAGTTCCGGAGGCTCAGGGCCCAGGAAACCAGGCTTCCCTGCCTCCTTCACTCTTCTTCAGTCCCTTGGAGGGCCGAGTTCCATGGAAGGAAAGGCTACCGTGGATGCTATGGCCTTGGGGTGAGGAGTCAGGGAGGGCCAAAGTCTAGGCCCAGTCACCACTGCCCTGGCTGCCACCCTCTGTTGACGAATCTGCTCGTTGACTGGTTTCTCTGAAATGTGACCTATTTCCTTGAAACAAAGACAGGAAAGAAAAGACGACAGAAGAGAACCACCCACCCAGACGTAGAAGGGGCAACTAGACCTTTGAAGGTTACGTCAGAGCCACAAACTGCTGTGTATGGAGGAAAAGCTCCAAACTGAAGTCGAGCAGGAGCTTCTGGGCCCCAGGCTGAAGTTGTCTCCCTACCTCTCAGGGAAGGTTGCTTATCACATGGATCCTAGCATCCTACACTGAGAGCTGGAAAGAACACTAGAGGCCATGGGGCCATCTTTTATAAGAGAGGAGGAGGAAATGACTGACCCAAGATCATTCAGGGAGTGGCAGAGGTCAGGCTTGAGAACCTAGCTCTTCTGACCCCAGAACAATGGTTTGTAGCCTTTTTATGTGCCCCGGTTCCCTTTGGCAATCAGTCTGAAGCCCACAGACCCCTTCTCAGAATCATGTTTTTAAATGCATAGAATAATGAAGCAACCAATTATATTGAAGTCCAGATGGAAAAATATTTTTTAAAAGTCAAATTCACAGAGCCCAGATTAAGAACCCTAGCTTAGAACTAGGGTTATTTACTCTATATCATTACACCATGCTGCCTCCTTTAAGAAGGGCAAGAATTTGATCTCCCTGGGCCTCAAGTCCTCACCCTTCCCCAAGGCACTGATAACTAAAAGATGGAGCACCCAGAACTTGTAGCAGGACTAAAGTCTACTAGCAACTGAAGACTCCAGCCTTCTCACAAGGGAGGCATGTCTATACCTCTCAAAGGGCACTGCCTTCAGCCAGTTGGCACCTAGCTGGGGGAAAATCTTTTGCAAATTTTAGGCTTAAATCCATAGCTGATTCACAGTAACCAGCCCCAGGCTGAGCCCCCTTTTAGAGCAGAATGTTACTGATGGAATTTTCCATCACTCCCTGGAGACCTACTAAAGACCAGGTTCTGAAAGGACCTTACCACTGGGACCCAACTTGCCCTAGAATCCCAGAATGTCAGAGCTGGAAAGTACTTTAGAGATCATCCAGTACAACCTCTGATCCTTCCTTTTTACAGAAGAGAAAGCTGAAAAAGGTCAGAGAAAGAGAGAGAGGTCTTGGGGAAGAGCAGAACTTGAATGTGATCCCCTGGCTGATAGACCTGACTCAAGTCTAGGTCTCTCTCCACTATAGATCGCTGCCCAAAGGCCTTCTTCTTCTTTTTTTAATTTAATTGATTAATTAAGAAAATTTTCCCATGGTTATGATTCATGTTCTTTCCCTCCCCTCCTCCCACCTCCCTCCCATAGACAACAAGCAATTCCACTGGGTTTTACATGTGTCATTGACCAAGACCTATTTTCATATTGTTGATATTTGCACCAGGCTGATCGTTTAGTCTACAGCCCCAATCATATCCCCATCAACCCATGTGATCAAGCAATTGTTGTTTTTTTTTCTGTGTTTCTGCTCCCACAGTTCTTTCTCTGGATGTGATTTAGAACATAGACTCTAAAAGATCTAAATGATCACCTTGGTGCAAATATTAATAATATAGAAATAGGTCTTGATCAATGACACATGTAAAACCCAGTGGAGTTGCATATCAGCTACAGGAGGGGCTTGGGGGAAGAGGATAGAAGAAACCTGAATCTTGTAACCATGAAAAAATATTCTAAATTAATTAATTAAATAAAAATTTCCAATTAAAAAATAAAATAAACATCTCTTGGATATAAAAAAGAAGTTTTTGTTATAAAGATTTTTTCCCCAATTTGTTGCTTCCCCTTTAATTTTGATTGCATTGGTTTTATTTGTACAAAAATGTTTTAATTTAATGTAATCAAAATTTTTTTTTATATTTTGTAATTTTTTCTAACTCTTTCTTGGTCTTAAAATCATCCGAGGGCCTTCTTCTTCAATCCCTCTGAAAGAGGTGTTCTTAACCTGGGGTCCTGAATATGTTTCATAGGGTCTCTGACTTGTTTTGTTTTTTTATGACATCTTGATTTTAATTAACCTCTAACTGAAATTTAGTGTTTCCTTCAATTATTTGAAAACCTCATTCTGAAAAGGGGCCCATACACTTGGGATTCAGGGCACAAAAACATTTAAGAATCCCTGCTTTGAACAGCAGGGACCTTAGAAATCATCTACTCCAAAACTCTCGTTTTTTTTTAAAGAAAGAAACTGAGTCTCTGAGAGGTTGTGACAATAAGCAGAGGACAGATTAAAATAATGTACTAGGACTCCAAATCCCATAATCCCTCCAGTGAATCCATAGTGCATGTAGGATACCATTCCTTTCCTTGTCCTAGCTATCAGCCCACACCATTCCAGATTCCTCAGATTCTGATAGCCCAATATGAACAGGTCTCACCTTTCCTTGTTTCCCCTAATGTTGTTCAGTCTTTTTTCAGCCATGTCCAACTCTTCATGACCACATTTCCCAAAGATCCTGAAGTAGTTTGTCCCACTCATTTTATAGATAAGGAAACTGAGGCAAAAAGTGTTAAGTGACTTTCCCAGGATTATGCAGCTAGTAAGTGTGTGTCTAGTAAGAGGCTAGATCTGAACTCATGAATATGAGTCTTCCTGACTCCAGGTCCAAACCACTTCGCCATTTAGCTGCCCTTTATATCTCCATTCAGGTCCCTTCTTTTTTTTTTTCAATTCATTGCATTTGTCCCATCACCAAATAGATCAAAGCACAAATGCCCAGCTCTATGGTAGGCAGTCTAGTTCCGCAAATCATGGGATTCCCTTGATCACCCTTGTTTGTTACAGAATAAATATCTTCTTCTTCCCTTGGTTCATCATTGACACAACCTAACTGAATTATTTATTAAGCAACTCAGTTTATTCGGCAATTGCTATATGCCAAGCACATAGCTTATACTGGGTGCTGGGGATAAAAAAATAAATATCATTCCCTGCCCTCTAAGAGCATATGGTAGAGAGGGGAATTGAAAGAAGGGGACATTGTGATGTGTACAATATAATAAAAGTTTAATTTCAGTTCAAGAAAGTTCTTACTATTTATGAGATGAGAGACCATAAAGCATAGTAGAAAGAGAGCTGGCCTTGGAGTCAGTAAGATCTGGGTTCTAGCCTTGTCTCTGACACATACTATGTGAATGAGAATATGTCTCCAAACCTCTGTGCCTCAATTTCCAAGTCTGTAAAACTGGTACCTCTCATGAATCTAGATATTCATGCTTCTACCCATTTGCAGATGGAACACATCCAGTGAAGAACTGAATTGAATGGAGACATTAGGGGCAGATAGGTGGTAAAATGGGCTGGACCTGGAGTTAAGAAGGCTCATCTTCCTGGCCTCAGACTCTTAATAACTGTGTGTTCCTGGGTGAGTCACTTTACTGTGTTTCAGTTTCCTTATCTGAAGTGATGGGACTCAAACCTCTCTAAGATTCCTTCTAGCTCTAAATCTGTGTAAGAAGGAAATTTAATTAAGCAGCCTCTTGTTTTGTATCGAGTGTCTGTAGACCTCCAATCTTTTTCTTTCATCTATGATCCTATTATCCCATGACACAGACCTCATGTGGGACTCTGCCCCAGTCATATAACAGTCATATAACTTCTCAATGCTCTAAACAACTCTGAAGTTTCACCTCACTCCCAGAAAATTGACAGAGATGATAAAATATGGGGAAAGTCAAGTTCAGAAAGATGGCAGACAAGTAGGCATGCTAATGCCTTCTTGGTGAAACTGTGAATTATAGATCCAGCTTAGAAAGAAATTAAGAATTATGCAAATAAACTACAGAAATGTCCATATCCTTTGACCTAGAAATTTCCAATGCTAGGCATATACAGCTCATTGATTAAAAAAAAGAATCCCTTAATACACCAAAATATTTCTAGCAGCACTTTTTGTTAAAGTAATGAAATGGAAACAAAGTAGGTATCAGTTGGGAAATGGCTAAACAAACTGTGGTACATGGATGTCACAGGACACTATTGATGTTATTAGACACTAGTTCTCTATGATCTTGGATGAGTCACTTTAGCACTGTCTGCCTCAGTTTCCTTATCTGAAAAGTTGAGATAACGATAGTTCCTACTGCCTAGAGTTGTTCTGACAATCACATGAAATGATATTTGTAAAGCCCTTCGCACAGTGTCTGGCACGTAGTAGGTTCTACAGGTATCCCTTTCACATCACAAGTTTCCCCATCACAGTTTTGGTATAGCACAGGTTAACACAAGAAATTGAATGGGAATTTTTGTGAGTTTTGTGGAATCTGCAGACAATACATGAGACCAGTATATTATCCAGAAAAAGCTTAGAAACTTAGACTCTATCTATCTATCTATCTATCTATCTATATGTGTGTATAGTATTGTATAACAACAACATATTTTATCTTTTAATGCCATAAATATACACAATTTCTTTTTAAAGTTAAAATAAGTAAAAAGTTTGTGAAAAGAACAGGAAAACCAGCAGATGACACCCAAAGGCTGGAAATGTTAACATTGACCTACATATAGCCTACAACCAAATATTTAACACAAATTTTACAATAAGGTAGTAGAAACATCCCATAAAAGAAAAAGAAAGAATTCCAACTTTTTCTCTGGTACAAAAGGAGGGCCAAAAAAAAGTTATGCCAAATTTCCAGATTGTGTGGGCACTGTACCCCTAACCTCCATGATATTAAAGGGATCACTGTATATAAATGTTTTTTGATATCATGATGGTGATGATGAGGTAACGGAATGTGACTATGCATTGAGAAAAGACAAATATGATGAATATGGAGAAACCTGGAAAGACTTGCAAGAACTGATGCAAAGTGGAGGAAGCAGGGTCCCAAAAGAAAGCTATGAGAAGACAACTTCCCTTCATTCCTTTGCAAAGGTGAGAGGTCCATGGCTGTGGAACATTGCAAATGTTTTCAGAAATTTTCAACATATTGATTGATTGATTGATTGATTATGCCGAATTTTTTTTCTTCTTTTCTCTTTAAAAAATTCTTTGTTATATGAGATGACTCTCTGGGAAGATGAGGGCAGAGATAGAAGGGGAATTTCAGTTTATGTAAAAATGAAAAAAACAACAAACTGTTTTTTAAGTGTTACAGATCATCACTGGGAGAGGAAGTTTTGAGGTTCTACACTGTGAATTCCCCACTGACAAAGTTGCTGGTAGAAGGGGAAATTGCCCAAGAAGAGATTCCATTAGGTGTTAGGGAAACAAAAGGCATAAATCTAAGTCCTGTCCTCAAAGAGCTGTCTTTCTATTGGTAGGGGTGGGTGGGTGGAGGTATGTAACATATACATAAACAAGTACAACATTATTTGAGAAAAGAGAAAGCAATAACAATTTAGGGAGCACAGAAGACTTCCAACAAGAACCAGCACCTAGCCTGAGTCTTGAAGGAACAAAAGGAGTCTCAGAGATGGGAGAAGAAGGAGTGCATTCCAGGCATCGAAGGCAGACTGTGTCAAGTCACAGGGATGGAATTTTGAGTTTAAGGTGCTTACACTGAGAAGTCATGTGAAATAAGAATAGGGTGGTAGGTTAGAGTAAGATTAGGAGGAGCTTTAAACGTCAGGTTGAGAAACTTGAATTTTTAACTTATTTGTTTACTTTAGAGATAACTGGGAGCCACTGAAGAAATTTGAGCAGAGGAATGGTCCAACAAATGGTTAGAGGGAGAGATCAAGGATGCAAGAGAGTTTCTGATGAAGAATGTATGAGAGGGATATTTAACAGAATCATGAAAACTAAATGACTATAAATGAAAAGATTAATAAAAGAAGTTTATCTTTGAGTAACAAATCCCACGAAGGTCCCACAGAAAATATAATAAATACCTCCTCCCTCATGGCAGAGAGATAGGAGGACTACTTGTATATGTTGTCAGAAAAGGATATTTCTGCATAGGATATTCTCTCTTTGATGGTTTTTCTTTGTCACAAGGGAGCTCTGTCTGGGGGAGAGGGGTAAGAGATCCACATGAAGACAAAATACATCAATTATTTTTTCTAAAAAGACACAAAGGGCAGCTAGATGGCACAATGGTAGAGTACATGGCCTCAAATCAAGAAGACTTATCTTCTTGGGTTCAAATCCAGCTTCAGACACTTAGTAGTTGTGTGACCCTGAGCAAGTCACTTAACTCTGCTTCAGTTCCCTCAACTGTAAAATGAGCTGGAGAAGTAAATGGTAAATCATTTCAGCATCTTTGCCAAGAAAACTCAAATTGGGGTCACAGAGAGTTGAATACAACTGAAATAACTGAATAACAACAAAAATACGCAATACAGCAAGGTACCAGAGAGCATTATGGGGGGCAGGAAGGAGCAGAAGATAAGGAATGAAAAGAATGATGAAGCTGAACTGAGTGAGAATGGGAAGGAAGGCAGAGTTAAGTAGTTTTCCAATGACAGTGGCAGTCTGGAAACTCCTGAGAAGAAAGAACATTGGAGTTAGCAGTTAAAAGAGTATGGGGCAGCTAGGTGGCTCAGTTGATAGAGTTCCAGGCCTGGAGTGGGAAGATTTGGGCTCAAATGTAGCCTCAGACATTTCCTAGCTATGTGACCCTGGGCAAGTCACTTAACTCTAATTGCCAAATCTTTACCATTCTTCTGCCTTGGAACTGATACTTGTATTGATTCTAAGACAGAAGATAAGGATTGAAAGAAAGGCAGAGACAGGGAGACAGACAGAAAGAAAGAGGGAGAGAAGAGTGGAAGAGAAAGAGAAAGAGAAAGATTATGAGTAATCTTGGAGAAAGCACTTCTAGTGAATGGTAGGAAACTGGCAAGTACAGAAATCGATGCATCAAGTAGAGGCAGCTTTCTAGGTGTTTGTCAGTGAAAAAGCAAAGATGTAGTACTTCAGCTTGAGAAGGCAGGGTCAAGTGGAGTGAGATGGAGAGAGAGCAAGAGGTGACTAATAGGAAGAAATTGAGGAGAGGGGGACATTTAAAATGACAAGCTCCCAGCTGAGACTTGGGATCAAGGGTATAAATAGAGGAACTGGTCTTGACTGCCTCTTCCTCATATATAAAGATAAAGGGTGAGAAAATAGGGGGTCACATAGAAGGATTTGTGGCTATAGAGTAGGGGAAAAAGAGGAGCTTGTGATAGATATCCAACTTTATCAGTAAAGTAAGAGATTTGTTCTACTGTGAGGGAAAGCTGTGAGGCTTTAGGAAAGAAGAGAAATTATGAAATGGACACTGACGGGTTGTGTGTGAGTGATAAGGAATCAAACAGGAATGAATAAAAGGATTGGTATCGCAGTAGTGAGTGCCCAGTTAAAATCTGATAACATGGATTTGTAGTGGACCCATTTGGCACAGGGACATGACTTCCTCCATCTTTTAACTGTATGGGCACAGGATAGAAGGAAGATGGTGGTGGTCAACTATGTCAAGATGTGTCAAGACATTAACAATGACAGGATGAAGGTTTTAGTTGGAGATGCCATATTGTAAGGGCATTGACCTTCTAAACAGAGTACAAAGGAAGGACAGGAAAGTGAAAGACCTTCAAGTATTGGTGAAGGGACCTCTCTGTAGCCTTTGACATATCCTTCTTGATATTCTCTGCTCCCCAGGTTTTCAGGACACCACTCTCCTGGTTTTGTTCCTCCCTATATGACTACTCCTTCTCTGTCTCTTTTGCTGGATCATCCTCTAGATCATGCCTTCTAATCATAGATGTCAATCAGGGTTCTATCCTACTCCCCCTTATTTACTCCTTCCATACTACTTCACTTGGTGATCTCATCAGCTTCCATGGATATTTTAAAAATAATATTTTATTTTTCCCCTATTACATGTAAAAACATTTTTTAAGTTTTGAATTCCAAATTCTCTCCCATCTTCTCTAGATTTTACATGTGCAGTCATGAAAAACATTTTCCCATATCAAGTCACTTTGTGTAAGAGTTCTCAAATGGAAAAAAGAAGAATAAAAAAAATGAAATATATTATGTTTCAGTCTGCATTCAGACTTCAGTTCCTTCTCAGAGGGCAGTGGACATTCTTCATCATGAGTCTCTGGAATTATCTTGGATCACAGTATTGCTAAGAATAACTAGGTAATTCATAGTTATTCATCAAGACATATTGCTCTTGAATTAAAATTTAAAAATACTGCTCTCACTGGCAGTTCTTCTGGTTCTGTTACTCCACTTTGCATCAGTTCATGTAAATCTTTCCAGATTTTTCCGAAATCATTCTGCTTGTCATTTATTATAACACAATAATATTCCATAAATACTCCAACTTGTTCAGCCATTTCCCATTTGATGGGCAAACCCTCGATTTCCAATTTGCTACCACAAAAAGAGCTGCAATAAATATTTTGTTACAAATAGCTCCTTTTCCCTTTTTTTGAAATTTGGGATGCAAACCTAAGTTATGTTATTGATGGATCTAAGGGTATGTACATGCTTTTCCCAACCCCTCTTAATTCTAGTATTCTCCCTCTGGTAATTATTTCCTTTATAATCTGGCAAGTCATCACACCAGATGGGCAAATCCAGGCTGAGGGTAAACAACAGGTCTGAAATGGGTCATTGGTGATTTACGTGGGGTATCTACCCAAAGCATGTGAAGACTTCTTTCAGCAGAAGGGGCAGATGAGAGCAATTTGTTCTAACAGTAAGAAAGGTGGATGAAACAACTTAGAGCTTGGTTAGAAAAAGAAGAAGCCACTGTATCCTGACATGTTGACTTTTGTCTTGTTTCTACATTTCCATGGCTCTGAAAGAAAGAGTGGGGACAAGGACTTTGTGCAACTCTGCCTCACTTAAATCCAATTTATGATGAGTCAAAAAACATCACCAGTATTGTTACGTAGGTCTTCTTTGAGTATAAAAAACAATAAACAACCAACCGTTTATCCTATATATAGTTTGCTTTGTATATGTTTGTTTGCATGTTGTTTCTCCCATAAGACTATAAGCTCTTTGAGGGCAGGGACTGTCTTTTGCTTCTTTTTGTATCCTCAATGGGTAGCAGAGTACCTGACACATAGTAGGTACTTAATAAATGTTTATTGATTGAAGAAACTGAAAATATTTAGCCTGGAGAAGAAAAGACTTAGGTCAGATGGATCAGAAAGATAAGCTATATTCAAGGAATTGAAAGCTTATATCATGGAAAATATTTTACATTTTTTCTTCTGAGCCACAGAAGACAAAACAAGGGATGGTGAATAGAAGTTACAGAGAGGCAGATGTAGGCTGGAGGTAGGGAAAAACAACCTAACAATCAGAGCTGTTCAAAAGTGGAATAGATTAAAATCTAGGCTCAGATACATCCTAATGTAAGATAGATCCAGCATGCAAAAACAGCAAGTCAAGTGGGAGAAGGGCAAGGAGGACAGAAGATTCCAAAAAAGGAACGGAGAAAGGCTGAGGAGAAATTGCCAGATCAACTCATTTCTCTTTGGGAATTCCTCTAGAGTGGTTAATCTAAAAGAAACCTCTGAGACAGAAGACCTTCTGAGCAGTGACCATCTCTCAGTGAACCCAAACCCCTTGGATCCAGTTGAAGATAAAAGTAGTGGATGGGACTTTATGATAAAGCCATCCACCCAAAGACTTTTCTCTCTATCCCCTAAAGTTGTCTGTGAACTTCATGCTACATCTAGGGTAGATAGAAGTCGGGACAGAGATCACAACTGACCAAGGAAGGTCAAGAAAACAGCCTGAACCCTCAGGATTTGTGGAGGGGGCAGTTGTTAGTCTTAGGGATCTCCCACTTCCCACTTCCCTTACTTAACAACCCTATTGTCCCTGTCTTATGTGTCCCTTTAGAATAAAAGAATTATTCCATTTAGATTAAGTTGCCTGCCTCATAATATCCAAGTAGAGAACTGAAGCTTGGGGAAGAAAGCCGTCAACTGAAGTCTCTGAAGGGACATATTCTGTCCCTCCAAAAGGCAACATGTGCTGACTTCACTAAGGGAAAAGAGGGAAGGATCAATCTATCCTCTCTCTCTGTCTCCTGGCTCCATGCCACCTCTCTCACTCTTTAGTCTCAAAGTAAATGTAGTGGGTGACTGATTTTCTCAACCATTACATTAGCTATGTGACCCTGGGCTAGACATTTAACCTCAGTTGCCTAGCCCTTACTACTCTTCTGCCTTAGAACTTATACTTATTATCAAGTCTAAGACAGAAGGTAAGGATTTAAAAAAAAAAAAGGTGGAATGGACCACTTTGGGAAGTAGTAGGTTCCCTCTCAAAAGAGGCCTTCAATACAAAGCTGGATAATCATATTTTTAATTATTAATTTAAATATTCCCCAATTACATGTAAAAAGTTTCTAACATTTTTCAAAGAATATTGACTCTCAAATTCTGTCCCTTTGTCCCTCCCACCTCAAAATGGTAAGCAATCTCTTTTATTCATTCTTTTGACTTTGATTATTTCTTGCTGTCTCATGGAATCATTAGCTTTCACTTGCCCAGTTCTAATTTTTAAAGCATGATTTTCTTGAGTAAGCTTTTTGACCTTTTCCATTTGGCCAATTCTACTTTTAAAAGAATTATTTTTCTCAATGAATTTGTGTAACTCTTTTTCCATATGGCCAATTCTGCCTTTTAAGAAGCTGGGAGGTTCAGTGGATTGAGAGTCAGGCCCAGAGATGGGAAATCCTGGGTTCAAATGTGACCTCAGACACTTCCTAGCTGTGTGACTCTGGGCAAGTCATTTAACCCCCATTGCCTAGCCCTAACTGCTCTTCTGCCTTTGAACCAATACCCAGTCTTGATTCTAAGACAGAAGGTAAGGGTTTTTAAAAAAAGTTCTTCTCGTCAGTGCATTTTGTATATATATTTTTTTCTATTTTGCCAATTCTATTTTTTAAAGAGTCCTCTTCAGTGATTTTTGTCCCTCTTTTTTCAATTGTCCTATTCTGTTTTTTTAAGATATTAATTTCTTCAGTATTTTTTTGTGCCTCCTTTACCAAGCTGTTGACTTTTTCATGATTTTTCTGTATCACTCTCATTTCTTTTCCCAATTTTTCTTCCACCTCTCTTATTTGATTTTTAAAATCCTTTCTGAGATCCTCTATTAATTCTTTTTTGGACTTGAGTGCAATTCATAGTCTTCTTGGAAACTTTGAATGCAGCAATATTGACTTTGTTGTCTTCTCAGTTTGTGTTTTGGTCTTCCCTGTCACCAAAATAACTTTCTATGTTAAAAACTTTCTCTTTTTTTGTTGTTTGCTCATTTTCCAGGGTTCTTTACTTTTAACTTTAAAAAACTATTAAAGTTGGGATCTATAAATGTGGCGAAGAGAGTACTATTCTAAGATTTATGATCTTTGTGCAGCTGTCTTCAGAGCTGGCTCTAGGAATCTATCTGCTTTCAATTCTTCCAAGGTGGTATGATGTAAGGAGAGGTGTGTTTAATACTCTCCTGCTTATGCTTTTGTCTATGAGTAACCACAAGCACTCTTTACCCCCTTGGAACAGTGACCAGGATCCCCTGTTCCCTTCTGGCCATAAATGCTGTTGTGTGCTAGTGTTCCTCTTTACCTTGAGATCACACCCCAGGACTGCTCCCTGGATCTGTGTGAGGGCAATGCAACAAGAGTCTTGCAAGTAGAGCCAACAAAGGGACTCCAGTAATCTCTTTCTGAGCAATTGTCCAATCTCCCTTACCATCTATGGCTGAGAGCTCCAGAAGCCCTTGCTGCTGATTCAGCCACCCCTAAAGTCCACTGCCATGGTGGAATCTGCCTTGGCCTGCTGCTTTGAGTTCCACTTCTACTTGGGTGCACTAGATTTTTTGTGCCAGATTTCTAAATTGTTTGGGGATAAAAAATTATTCTACCCCATCTTTTTGCAGCTTGTGTTGCTCCAAAATTCATTTTGAGACATTATATCATAGTTTTTGGTGAGTAATTTGGTAGAAATCAGGTGGGTCTTTATACCTTCTCTGCCATCTTGATTCTGCCCCAACATATTTTTAAACCCTTGCCTTCTGTTTTAGAATCAATAAAAGTATTGGCTCCAATACAGAAGAGCAATAAGGGTTAGACAATTGGGATTAAGTGACTTGCCCTGGTCACACAGCTAGGAAGTATCTGAAGCCAAATTTGAATCTAGATCCTCCTGTTCACTGAGCCACCTACATGATCCTGGATGATCGATCACATATTAGGACATTGTAGAAGAGTTCTTGTTTAAGCATGGTAGGGCCAAATGGCCTCTAAGGTATCTTCCAACTCTGAGATCCAGACAACTAACCAAGATGAAAGGACCTATTACAATAACTTCTCTTCTGATCCTCAATAGTTGGGCAGTGATGAGTAGATTAGATATAAAAGGGAGAATAGTGGTACCTTGGCAGCAGCAGTTGGAAAACATTGAACTTGGCAGTGAAGCCTTGCTTGCAGGCAACAACTGATAACTAAAGGAAACAATAGAAAGGACAGTGGTACCCTAGTTTTGAGTCTTAGCCAGCTGCAGGGACAGTAGGGAGAGACTCAGTTGGCAGCATGCAAGCCTCAATATTAGCCAGGGAGATAATGGACTAAGTTGTTGTTGGAGTAGAAGATATGGCCATTCTTATAAGTGGCTGAGGCATGGAGTGAAGAGTCCGGTTACATACTGGGAAAGTTGCTGAATGGGGAAATCAGCCCACTGGAAGTGTGATGGAAGGGGTTAGAACAAGGAAGGTTGTGATACAGAGACTGAACTCCTTGAGAAGAGGGAGAATATTCTTCCTCCTCACCTCTGCCTCTTGGATCCCACTAGATGTTTTCAAGGGTTAGACAAATTGCTACCTCCTTCAAAAGACCTATTGTGACTCCCTGTCTTTATTCATCACTTCCCCCTTATCCTTCCTTGATCAGTCCCATCTGCCCAGGTACAATCATCTCCCCAGTGCCTTTGCTATTCTCTCATTTAGCTAATCAATGATGATCTGGTTGCTGAGAGATAACTACCAAGAGGATTTGGACTAGGTGATACAAATGTATGGAGGATGAAGCTCAGAGGTGATGGCAGCAGAGGAAGGTTTGGGAAGTGGCAGGTAAGATTAACCAATCACTCAGCTCTTCCTCCTTCCCAGTGGGCAAGGGGGCATGAGAGGAGAGTCACCTACTTGATGCTGGAAAGGAACGTCAAAGAAAGGTCTTCTAGAGGGAGGTGAGTTTCAATGAGAAAAGAATATGGAAACATCAGAGGATTCTAGCCCTAGAGCTGGAAGGAGCCTCAGAAATCATCTGGGACAACCGCCTCATTTTATAGGTGATGAATCTGAGGCCCAAAGAAGCTATTGATTCAAGATAAATCAGGTGGTAAGTGGGACAAAGGCAAAAGAAGCAAAAGGAAATTGGTTTGCTAGGGTGGATTCCAGAGGATGCAATGGAAGGGAAGGGCAGAGATTCTTGAAGGCTTATGTGGTTCCATTTTGGTCTTTGTATTCTCCATCCTTAACACAGTTTACAGCCTGATTGACTAATTGACAGAGTCAATAGGTTGATTGACAGAGGAGCATAGAGTCAGAGAAGGAAACTGGGTTCAGGTAGGTGATGGAGTCAAGCGGGAAAGGCTGTTTGCCTTAGCAACAGCAACTCCATAATAAGTAGGAGTAGAGTATGGAGTCACCTATTGTGATGTTGTGGAAGTGAGAAAATGGAAAAGTCTGCAACAGAGATGCAATAGCTGAGACTGCTGAGTTGTCACTCAAAAGAGAATGATGGAATGATGTCAAGAAAAGACTGTTGAGAAAGGATCAGAACAAACTGAAAGCTGGGTCTTGTTGCTTTTGAGACAGGAGGAAAAAGGAGTCTCTTGGCTTGGGGACAGAAAGAAAGAAGGACAAAGTCCAGCTCTCTCTGATTTCTCTGCTATGTTACAGTGACTGAATTTCCAAACCTGTTAACCCATTTTCCCAATCTGAACTATATTCCACCATCCTCCAACCTAGGAAATATTCTAGTACTGGGAAACCCCAAACCTTCTTTCCTTCCATTTCCCTATCTTTCTCTTTCTCCCCAATAAACCCATTACTTAATCTTAAAGAAGAGAAAGGAGTGATTTAATTGATACATCATAATACTTACTCTGAGTTAATTTAGAGAGACCAACAGAAGAAGCAACGGGAAAGGGAGGGGAATGGAGGAGAAGAAACAAGGAGGAAGATGAAACAGGGAGAGTAAAGGGAGGAAGGGAAGAAGGGAGAAGATTGACAGATCTGATCTTTAGTTATCATTTATCATTCAAATAATCCCTTATTATACTATCCATTGAATGAAGAAAATTCCAATTACCTGGGACACTTTCCCTTCTATGATCTGGACCTGGAGCAACAGCATCTGTCTATTCTGTCTCCAAACATGGGGTAGGGGGCAGGAGGAGAGACAGGGATATGAAATGAGCAGAAGGCACCCTACCACCCACCTCACATGTGAAAAAGGCCTCAGCCTCTAGTCAGACCTGCTCTATGAGACCCTAGTGATGAAGGAAATCTGCCAGCTCCCCCACGTGTCCCTGGCTCCTGATCTCTCCAATTAATCTACTAGTGCCAAGAACTATGCAAGGGGCTGAGGAATACAGCAACAACAACAACAATATCTACCAAGGTGTTCACGTTTTACTGGAGCCATTTGAATACATACAAAATGAAAACGAAAGTATTTCAAAGTTAAGGAACAGACAACATGGGGTTCAGTGTCATAGAATAACAGAATGCTGGGGATGTGAGATGTAAGAAGCATGGGAAGGTGGAGAGGGCCAGGGTAGCCCTAGTGAGCTTTGAACACTACATGAAGGATTTTGTGTTTGATCCTGGGGCACAGTGGATAGAATGCATGGCCTGGAGTCAGGAAGACTCTTCCTTATTTCAAATCTTGTCTTAGACATTTACCAGCTGTGTGATCCTGGGTAAATCACTGAACCCAGTTTGTCAAATGAACTGGAGAAGGAAATGGCAAATCATTCCAGTATCTTTGCCAAGAAAACCCCAAATGGGAACACAAAGAGATAGACATGACTAAAATGACTGAACCACAAAATATTTGATCCTGGGGGTAATGGGGAGCCACTGGAATTTACTGATCATGACATGTTCAGAAAGATTTAGGGATCCTGACGATGACGATACTGTGATCTCATTGGTATAAAGAAATCCAGGGTAAGGAAACTCCCTCTTGAAATGCAGGTTGCCATCTTCCTTGAAATTTAGAGTTGGTTAGAGTAGAGTGTCAAATTCAAGACCCTCAGAGCATCATAAACCAGTTTAATGTAATTGGGAAATATTTAAGAAAATAAAAATATGATATAACATAGGTAATGTTAACATGTGGCTTTGTAAAACAACATACAGCCAGCAGTTCTGTTTGATGGCTATTTGGGTTTGACACCATGAGTCTAAAGCACTGGGATGTTAAGTGATTACTTTGTCCTGGGTCACATCACCAGTAAATATCAGAGGCAGAATCGAACCCAGGTCCAGCAGACTTTGAGATCCAACTCTCTCTGCTTCACAATGCAGACTCTCCTATACAAAGTCATTTGAGGAGAGAGAGAGCCTTAATAACTAGTGGTGGAGGAGCAGCTAGGTAGCACAGTGAACAAAGAGCCAAATCTGGAGTTAGGGGGACCTGGGTTCAAATTTGATCCCAGATACTTCCTAGCTGTGTGATTCTGGGCAAGTCATTTAACCTTAATTGTTTAGTCTGTCTTAGAATTGATACCAAGAAGGTAGGGTTTTAAAAATAATCACTGGTGGGATTGAGAGTCAGAGAAGCTCTCAGGTAGGAAAGAGGTGGCTTTGAAGGAAATTTCCGAATTTTAAGAAGCAGAAGTGAGGAGGGAGAGCATTTCAGACAGGGCATACAGACCACCAACACAGAAAGGCAAGAGATGGAATGTTTCAGGGAACCCGTGTCCAGGCCAAAAGCCCGAAGCCCTCTGTTGGAGCTGGAAGGTAGAATTGGCCTTGGGTTTGGGTTGAAGATTAGCCATGAAGCTGGGATTAATATTAGCATTAGGGTGGAGCCTGGAATTAGGTTTTGATTTAGATTTGTGGCTGGGATTAGGACTGGAGACTAGAGTTGAGGCTCCAATTAGTCCCCAGGCTGTTAGGATAAGACCTTTTGGGGGTCTCCCTCCACCCCAAGAGTTAGCACTTCTCCAGGCTCCAAATAACTTTTGTATGTAATTCGTATCTGTGTACTGTGTACTGCTCCCCAGAACAGTAAACTCCTTGGACAAGGGAAAATCGGAGAAGAGAGGAACCTCCTGCAGTGGGTCTTTGATAAAAGCTCTGTGGAACTGAAATTCCAGGATTAGATGTGGGACTGAGCCTAGATCCCTTCCGAGTCAGAATTTGGGGGTCTTTCTGCCCTGGCCTAGGAGCAGCTCCCTGAACATCTGGCGGGTCTGAGAGGCTCTGGCAGCTGGAGCTGGGGCTCAGACTGGACAAAAGCAAACAGGCTGTTTCAATGGTTAGGCAGAGGGGAGAGAGAGGGAAAAATGGAGGGAAGGCTGCACCAGGGGGAGGTCAGGAGGGAGCTGAGCAGGCGGGGTTTCTGGCTGTGTGGGGTTTGGATTTTTTGTTTTGTTTTGTTTTAAATAATGCTGGCGAAATTTTTCAGGAAGTCTCTCTCTCTCTCTCTCTCTCTCTCTCTCTCTCTCTCTCTCTCTCTCTCTCTCTCTCTCTCTCTCTCTCTCTCTCTCTCGATCTCTCTCTCTCTCTTGCTCCCCCCCACCCCCACATCCCCATCCAGCCTCTGCTGCAGCTTCTCAGGCCTCTGTGATTACAGCTCCCTTCCTGCCGCCACAGCTGGCCGGGAGGAGGGGGGAAGAGTCAGCTGGGGCTAGGGCTGGTGCAGCAGGCGCCGGGCCGGGAGCCCGGAGTCCGGAGTCGGGAGCCTACAGTCGCGCAGCCTGCCCACTTCCCCGTGCCCCCTTGGGTCTCACAGTGGGATCGGCAGCCCCCCAGCACCGAGCACCGCGGAAGGGGCCACCTCAGGCAGCTAGGGACCAGAGACCAGGTAAAGGCATCCGTCTATCCCGTCCCGCCCCCTTCTCTTCCCCCCACTCCCCCCCACTAACAGAAGTAGAGGCTTTGTGGCTCCGGCGGGGTCCTCTCAGAGGAGGAAAAAGGGGCGGGCGGGGGAAGCTCACTCACTCACGAGTGGCTTTAGTTTGTTAGAGATCTCCAAGGGGGGAGATGGGAAGGCGTGGGGGCCTAACCACCCCCAGCTCCTCATCATTCAGAGTTTCCATAAGAATTACAAGTTGGGTTACCACTCCGAGCTCAGGAAACCCTGTCTGTGTGTGTGTCTGTATGGGGAGGGGGAGGGGAGAGAGGAGGAGGCGGCGAGGCGGGAGGTGAGAGAGACCCACACAGAGACCCAGAGACAAAGAGAGACAAAAGGCAGAGACCCCAGAGACAGACAGCCCTCCGGCTCTCTGGAGTCCCACTGAAGGGGCATATTGGAGGCTTTCCGTGCTGCCGGGTGTCTGGCCCGGGTTGGCTCTAATTTTCCAGACTCGGGAGGCTGAAAGTCTCTGGGGAGTGAGTGTGAGTGCGGCCTGTCTGTCTCTCCACAGCTATCCCCAGGGGAACTGGGCCCTTTAATTACACGGCCACATCCTTTGGCTCTTACCCAGCCCTTTCTGTTCCCTGCTGCGGCGCGGCGGCGCGCGGACTCCCCTACCTCCCCTGAGGCCCCGATAGGCTGCCAAGAGCTCTGTGTGCCCCATCCTTTCTGGCTCAGGCCCCGAATGCCCTTTGCTCATTCCTGTGGCCTTCCTGGGTCCCTGACTGGGCTGGGAGGTGGCGGTAGGGGGTGGGGGTGAGGGTAAAAGCCCAGGATCCAGTCAGCCCAGGCAACCTGAGCAGGTTCAATGAATGAGACTAGACAAGAGACCAGAATCCAGTACCAGGCCTAAAGGCTAAGTTTGGGTTTCTGGGCTGCGTTGGGGTAGGGGCCCTACTGAGTGACTCTGTAGAGTCTCTGGGCATCCCCTGCTCACTGCCACCCACCCAGGAGGCCACTGGAAGCTGGAGGCAGGCCAGGGAAAGGATGGAAGCCCAGGACTGACCAGGGGGGCAGGGTGGAGACTAAACAGCAGCTCAGGAAGGGCCTGACCAGGAATCCAGGCCCAGGAGGTGGGAGAAGGGCACCTTCCTCAGCTTTAGTTCGATTCAGCAAACATGGAGAAGGCACTTAAACCCCAGGGCTTTGTGTGAGGACTCAGCCCCCTTCCCCAGACTCCAGCTCTAAAGGTCAGCAGAAACAGCCCCAGTCTTCCCTCTCCTCTCCATTTAGAGAACCACAGTCCCCCCTGAGACTTAGAACAATGCCCAAACCCCCTCCCCGTGTCCTGAACCTGGGACGCCCCCCCCAGACCCCTAGAGTAGAAGCACCTGAAAGGAGATTTCATCACTGAAATGAATGTTCACCTGGAGGCCACCCAGGGCTCTACGGTCCTGTGGGGGAGCCAGAGATAAATCACCTGGGGAGCTTATGGTCCGTCTGGAGAGATAGGAGACAGCTAAAAAATAAATAGCAGCAGATGGCATGTGAAGGAAGCACTGTGCCCAATGGAAAGAGCCCCGGCTTCAGAATCAAAGGACTTGGGTTTGAATCCTGGCACTTCCACTTAATACCTATGAGACTCTAGGCAAGTCTCTCTAAGCCTCAGTTTCTCCATTACAAATGGGAAGTTGGACTACATGATCTCTTAGGTCCCTGTCGCCAAATCCTAGGGGCATATGAATTAGAACTATATTATAGGCGCAGTGAGGTAGCTCAGTGGCCTAGAGACAGGAAGTCCAGAGTTTAAATACAACCTCAGGTACTTTTTCTGCTGTGTGACTCTGAGCAAGTCACTCAACCCTAGTTGGCTCACTCTTGTCATTCTTCTGGAACCAATACTTAGTATTGATTCTAGGACAGAAGGTAAAGGTTTTCCAAACAAAAGAACTATATTGTAGAATTGGAGCAATCCAGGCTGCAAGAAGCCAGAAGAGGCCTAGCTATTGTTACCCCAAAGTGGATGGTCTGCCTCATTGGGTCATAATCTCCCTGTCAACAGAGGACTTCAAACAAAAGCTAGATGACCACTCCTTTTGGATATTATTGAGGGTGCTTCTTGGTCATGTAAATACAATGTTAACATGTAATAAGAAATAAGTATAAATATAATGTTACATGATGAAGTTATTAAAGAGAATAACAAATTGTTTTGAGAGATAAGAGGGGAGTCATTCCCAAATTTGGGGTGGGAAAGCTTCATGGGAGAAGAATAAAGAAGGTACCCAGGTCAGGTGACTGAGACAGGGAAAACAGAAAAAAGAAAGGAGCTGACCCCAGTTTGTGTTTTAACTTTTATTTTCTGTCTTAGTGAGAACTCTTAAGACAGAAGGGAAAGGTCTTGGCAAACAGAGATAAGTGCCTTGCCCGGGATTACATAGCTAGGAAGTGCCCAGGTCCTCCTGACTCCAGACCTAGCACTCTATCCATTGTGCCATCTAAGTGCCCATAGACCCAGTTTTTGAGGGAAGGTGACCCACATGAAGCAGATGGAGATGAAGAACAGGAGTTTCTGAAAGAGGTAACTAGTTTTGAGGAGTCATCCATCCATAGACAGGATATGAAAGGCAACATGACATTGGATAGAACACTCAGTTCAGAATTGGAGTTTAGAATAACATGGTTCAAGTCCTTCCTCAGACATTTGCTAGCTGAGAGACCTTAGGTCAGCCAATCACTTAACTTCATCGGGATTCTCATCTAATGACAATTAGGAATGACAGGGTTGGACTGGATGATCTCTGTGGTCCTTTCCATCTGTTTCTTCAATACTAGGACCCCAAAATCATGGATAGGAATAGAACCGCTTAGGAAGGGAGAGGGAGAGGAGCTGGAAGGACAGAAATTTAAGGTCTACCCAGTAAAAAGACAGAAGGAATCCTAGAACAATCCTGATGGAAGAGATATTAGAATGAAAACTGAGCTCAACCCCCTCATTTTATAGATGTGGAAACTGAAGCTGGTCAAAGGGGAAAAGACTTACCCCAAGTCCATATATTAAGCAAATGACAGAGCTGAGACTTGAAGCCCTGTACCTCTCTGGTTTGTTCCTTCTGTGACCTTCCTGTCCCCTTTTCAGAGTGTGATGGTGGTGGTTGGTTAGTTGTCCTTCGTACTCAGAGAGAGGACCAAAATGACATCACTATGTCCAGGTCAATGTATGGTATGTCCAACTGTGGCTGATCAGACCAATACGAGCTCAGAAGGCTCTACCACAGGTGGAGCACAAATAGCTCAGATGAATACTTGGGATGGAGACGTTTCTAAATTTGCACAGCTCACATATCCTTTGATTCTGCTTTGCTCACAGAGCACAATGCCTTCTCTGACATACTAGTCTCCCATGTTTCACAATGAACATTAAAGTTCTTCAGAGAGACCCTGAGAGTGTCTTCATCATGCTTCTTCTGAGCTCCATGTGAGCCCTTGCCTTGTGTGAGTTCTCTGAAAAATACTCTTTTAGGCAAACATTACTCTAGTATCTTCCTCCCAGGATTGTCAGTGAGACCTGAATGAAAATTCATTTGTAAGGAACTAGAAAACTAGAGAGGGGAAGATGGATGAAGAGAGAAGCAGACAGACAGAGACAGAGAGAGAAGGAAAAAAGGAAGGCAAGGGGGGAGAGAGGGAGAGAGAGAGAGAGAGAGAGAGAGAGAGAGAGAGAGAGAGAGAGAGAGAGAGAGAGAGAGAGAGAGAGAGAGAGAGAGAGGGAGAGAGGAAGGAAAGGAAGGAAAGGAAGGAAGGAAGGAAGGAAGGAAGGAAGGAAGGAAGGAAGGAAGGAAGGAAGGAAGGAAGGAAGGAAGGAAGGAAGGAAGGAAGGAAGGAAGGAAGGAAGGAAGGAGAGATCAAAGATGAGAGGATCTGCTCAAAAAATCAAAGTCCCAAAGGAGAAGAAACTGTAAGTTCCATGAAGGTAGGAAATATGAAAGAAGAGTGGGGTAGGGTAAACAATTCAATTCCCTGAACAAACAAAAGAGTCAGCCTTGGCTTTAAGAAGGCCATCTCTTTCTTTCATTGTTTGAAGAAGGATCAATCAGTCATTTGTTGCAATCTGACTTTTCCAGTCTTTCCACCTTTCACCACTTAGTGCTTTCCCCTCTGAGATTTCCTATAATCATCTGTCTATACTTTGTATGTGCCCAGTTATTATGTGTTGTGAGCTTCTCAAGGACAGAGATTGACTTTTGCTTTTCTTGGTATCCTCAGTGCTTAGCACAGTGTCTGGCACATAGTAGGTGCTTAATAACTGTTTGGTGACTGGTTGACTAAATGACATACTTCTTTCCCACCATAAGATCACCTAAGATCACAAAAGCTCTCTTTATTGCTAAATCTAAAAGTCTCTCCTCAATCCTCATCCTTCTCAAACTTTCTGCAATGTTTGACCCTGTCGACTTCCTGTCCTGGATATTTTCTCATTTGAGTTTTTCTAAAGTTGCTTTGTTGAGGTTCCCCTCCTATATATCTGACCACTCTTTCTCTATCTCCTGTGCTGAATTATTATCCATCACATGTCTTCTATGCATGGGTATACCCCAGGGCTCTGACCTGACTGCTCTCCTATTTTCCCTCTATTCTTTCTCTTGGCATTTCATTAACTCCCCTCTCTAAGCAGAAGACTCCAACTCTCCATAACCAGCCCTCATCTCTCTTTTGACCTCTAGTCCTAGCAATCTCCTATTCCTTGCCAGATATTGCCATTTGGATGTCCTAGAGATATCCTAATCTCAACATCCCCCAAACCAAACTCAGTCTCTTTCTCCTAGCCCTACTCCTCCATGCTAACTTTCCTATTTCTGTTGAGGACACTACCATCCTTCTAAGTCACCTAGGTTCATCTTTGACTCTTCCTCTCACTCACTCCCCCTGACTTGCCTTTCTGCCAAATCTCATTGGTAACACATCTTCAAATTTCCTCATACTCAGAAAATGTGCTGGTAAAATATTTAACAGTCAGCTCTCTGGGAAAAAAAATGTACATGATGCAATTGTAAATTTCATTTGCATGATTAATATTTTTCCATTACTTAAGTCTAGACAATCAACAGAACAACCACTTAAGCTCTGATTTGTAGCTTTTACCAGTTTCCAAAATGAAAATGCCCACAGTGAAAGCTGAATAATTAATTTTCCCAATAACCAATTTGAACTGGCTCCATCGCCACTGTATCTATCATATCTATCCCCTTTTCTTTTCTTATACCTATACCTGCTGTAGTTCATGGCATTATCACTTCTCACTTGGACTCTTTTCATAACCTCCTAACTGATCTCCCTTGCCTCCAACCAAGCCCTTCTCTAGTGCATCCTCCACACAGTCTAACCTTCCAGTTGATTGTCCTCCATGTTCCATTCTTGCTGCACTTGTTTATGGTTCTTGCTATTTTAGTACATGATATCTCATCTCCAGCTTCTATACCTTTGTACAGGCTCTCTTTTTTTTTAGAATGTTCTTTCTTCTTACCCCTGACTCTTGGAACCACAGAGCCTTTAAGGGGTCAGCTTAGCTGCCACCTCCTTCAAGAGGTCTTTCCTGATTCCTCTGAAAATACTAGGTATTAATTTTGCATATTTACTTGTTTCTGAATTTGTCTTGTCTTTCTCCCATCCCAGTAGAATATAAGCTCTTTGAGGGCAGGAGGTGTCTCAGTTTTATTTTTCTATCCCCAATGCCTAAAGCACTTAGTAAATGCTTAATAAATGCCTGTCAATCAACGAGGTACCTACTATGTGTCCAGTTCTGTGCTAGACACTATGAGATGATTCAGAAGAATTCACAAATGAAAATCCAATCCTGTACCAGTCACTAACAGTCTTGTTAGAAAGATGAAAAGAAAGCCTTGGAAGCCATAGCCAACAGCAAGTAGTGGTGGTCTAGTGGTTAGATGGGCATTGACCAAGAAGTGAGTTCCCCATTGCTAGAAGTTCTCAAGTCCAGGCTCGGTGACTTTGGGGCAGGAATATTCTAGAAGAAGAAGTCCATGCTTCCCTTTGAGGTTGGACTTGCTGAACACTGAGATCTCTCTCAAATCGGAGATTCTATATGTCTATGAAAAGAATTATTCTATATAGTCCTCAGAGGGCAGAACAATGGAAGGAAATTATAGAGAAGCAGACTTCAGACCTGCATTGAGGACAGACTTATGAACAAACACGGCTACCCAATGCTTCCATAGAGAGTGAGTTTTCTTGTCACCGGAGATATTGGGGATAGGAAGGTAAAGCCCTGGGCTTTATCCCTTTAGTCAGGAAGATCTGGGTTCAGAACCAGCTTCACACATACACTTAGGTGTATGACCCTGAGCAAAGCACTTAATGACTGTTTGCTTCAGTTTTCCTATCTATAAAATGGGGATGATAACAACACCTACCTCCCAGGATTGTTGGGAAGGTCAGATAGTAATTATAAAGTGCTTAGCACAGTGCCTGGTACATAGTAAGCACTACAGAAATTTTATCTATTATTCAGGGAGAGACTGGCATGACCTACCTATGACTGTGTCGAGGAGTTAGAACTAGAAGGGCACCTTAGACCAACTCTTTATTTTACAGCTAAAGGAGTTGATTTCCAAAGGTGGGAGATGACTTGCCCAGAGTCACACAGGTAGTAAGTAAGAGAGATACAATTTGAGCCCAAGTCACTGAATATAATGCTGCAGAAGGGGTTTCTATCCCTCGGTATGCATGAATACTAAGGTGGTACGCATGTGCACATGTGAATGCGACCCCTCCAAACTCAGGGATCAATGTGTTCTGATCCTTAGTACAGGGCAGTCCAGTCTCTAAAGTCAGGAGACCAGGGTCCAAATCTCAGCTCTGCCACTCAAAGACTCTGGCCAAGACTTTGACCCCTTTTTGATATTCCTTGGTAGATACTCATCAATCAGTAACCATTTATTAAGCACCTGCTATATGCCAGGCCCTGGGCTACATGTAAAGGATACAAAAAGTGATGAGAAACAGTCCTTGCCCTCAAAAAGCTTATAATCTAATGTAAACAAATATATACAAAGCAAGTTATATACAAGATAAATGGAAAATGGGGACAGGTAGGTGGCTCAGTGGATTGAGAGCCAGGCTTAGAGGATGGGAGGGTTCAAACCTGACCTCAGACACTTCCCAGCTGTGTGACCCTGGGCAAGTCACTTGACCCCCATTGCCTAGCCCTTACCACTCTTCTGCCTTGGAACCAATACCCAGTCTTGATTCTAAGACAGAAGGTAAAGGTTTAAAAAAAAAAAAAAAGAATGAATAGAGGGAGGATGCTGGAACTAAGAAGATTGGGGAAGGCTTCCTATGGAAGGTGGGATTCTAACTGGAACCTAAAGGAAGCCAGGGAGGTCAGTAGTGGCAACAGGGGAAGAGAGAACATTTCAGGCACAGGAGACAGCCAGAGAGAATGCCCAGAACAGAGTCATGAATACACATTCACCTCTGTGACCAAAATGTACGGGAGAAGAAAGACTAAATATAGAATAGAAACAGGAATTGGGGCCACCAACTTTTCTATTTTTACTTCTCTTCACAGAAATTGTATCACTCCTCGGCAAATGTAAGTTTATTGAGCAAAGGAAATCTTTCATTTTTGCCTTTGTGTATCATCACCCCATTTTATAGATAAGGCATCTGAGTCTCTGAGATGTTAATTGATATGTCCAAGGGCACAGGGTAGTATGCATCAGAGGTGGAATTTGAATGAGGGCCTTTTGCTTCAAGTCCAACATTCTATCTACTTTACCACACTCCTTCTTCTTCCACACTGGCTTCTTCCTCTTCCTTCAATATTTATTTATTTGTTGTGTTGTGTTTTTTTAAACCCTTACCTTAGGATCAATGCAATGTGTTGATTCCAAGGCAGAAGATTAGAAAGGGCTAGGCAATGGGAGTTAAGTGACTTGCCCAGGGTCATGAAGCTAGGAAGTGTTGGAAATCAGATTTGAACCCAGGACCTCCCATCTCTGGGCCTGGCTCTCAATCCACTGAACCACCTAGCTGCCCCTATTTCTTCATCTTTGTATCCCTCTGTAGCTTCTAGGCCAATGCATGGCACACAGAAGACACTTAGTAAATGCTTATTGAATTAATTATTAAAGAGAAGAGGATCTTTATATTTTTCCACTGCAGAGAATTGCACTTGGTACACAATAGCTGTTGACTAGATGTTTGTTGAATAAATAAAGGGGATGAATGGATGGATGGATGGATGGATATATATTGAACATTAGTACCACTTGAAATAAAGTTGCCATTTTGCTCTTTAAAATAAAGTCCAGCTGGAACAACCTCCAGGAAGTGATGCAGAGCGAGAGGAGCAGAACCAGGAAAACATTGTACACAGAGACTGATACACTGTGGTACAATCGAATGTAATGGACTTCTCCATTAGTGTCAATGCAATGTCCCAAAACAACTTGGAGGGATCTATGAGAAAGAACACTATCCACAAGTAGAGGACAAACTGTGGGAGTAAAAACATGGAGGAAAAGCAACTGCTTGACTACAGGGGTGGAGGGATATGACTGAAGAGAGACTCTAAATGAACACTCTAATGCAAATACCAAAAACATGGAAATGGGTTCGAATCAAGAAAATAAAGTCCAGAACCCCAGGAAGAGAGACTCAGTCCCTCATTTCAGCCTCCTTCCACTCATCCTGCTTCTCTCTCTGCCTTTCCACAGGAACCATGTTATGGTGGGTCCTAGAGTCCAATTGGAGGTGGCCAGGGCCATGAGCCTTGGGGAAGCAACGCTGTGGCCATAGCCAGACAGGGGTTGAGGAGAGACATGTGGGCACAGGCCTGTTGGGGTCAGCATACCGCTCCCCCATCCCTGAGAAATGGCTGCGATGACCTCCACCTACAGACTCCTCAGCTGGGCCTTTACCCTCACCCTCACCCTGGACCGAGTACATCATTCTGGTGCCCATGCCTTCCAGTCTCAAGGTAGGTGAGCTTGGATTCTTAGGGTCAGAGGGAGCCAAATCTGGGAAAGTGGGAATTAAATTGAGAGAGAATAGAAGGGTGACAGTGTCTGGAAGCACCTGAGTCTGCCTGAGGAAGAAATGGTTAATGTAGAAGATTTCTCGTCTGAGTTGGAGGCAGGAAACATGGGATTCAGGAGACTGGGTTTTATAGGGAGAGAAAGCCCTAGGAATAGCATAGGCTTAAGTCAAAGTCAGAGCTGGGTCATTAGAGAAAGTTGGTATGCAGACGCCAGCTACCATCCTGAAGAGATTCAGTGCTGGACTTGGAGTCAGAAGACTTGTGTTTGAATCCTGCCTCAGACTCTTACTTGCCCTCTCTGTTCCTCAATTTCCTCATGTGTAAAAGAAAAGGTTTAAATTAGGTGATCATTAATAGTAGCTCATATTTAATTAGTAGGGTTTACAGAGCACCTCACAAACACTGTTTCATTTGATCCTCACAAGAGCCCTGAGAGGTAGGTGCTATTATTATCTCCATTTTACAGATGAGAAAACTGAGGTTGAGAGAGGTTGAATGAGAGAGGGTCATACAGCTAGTAAGCATCTGAGGCAGGATTTGAACTCAGGTTTTCCTGACTCCACGACCACCACCCTGCAACATCACCTAGCTGCCTCAGTGCCTAAGGTTTCTTCTTCCAACTACAAATCTATGATCCCATGAACCACCCCCTCCTCCACCTCTAGAGGAATTCCTGTCCAGCCTCAAGAGCTATGAAATTGCCTTCCCTACACGAGTGGACCCCAATGGAGTGTTGTTGGCCTTTGCGCCCCCAGCTCCTGCTGGGAGGAGGCGCCATCGCCGAGGTGGGTCAAGGACCCCACTGCCGGAGCCCAGGCTCTTCTACAAGGTGGCTGCTCCCAGCACCCATTTCCTGCTCAACTTGACACGCACCCGGCGCCTACTGGCTGAGCACTTCTCTGTGGAATACTGGACGAGGGATGGCCCTACCTGGAAACGCCCAGCCCGGCCCAACTGCCTCTATGCTGGACACCTGCAGGGTCAGCCACTCAGCTCCAGAGTGGCTATCAGTAACTGCAATGGGTTGGTAAGCAGATAAGGTGGTCCCTAATACTAGGGTGGGACAGAAGGGATCAAAAGCCCAGAGTGAGCTAAGTCCATGGGGAGAAAAGTTTAAGGTGAAAGGTCTTGGGGACCACCATGGAGAAACTGTGAGTCTGGGTGGGAAGTCCAGGGGAGGGGCAGGGAATGATTGAGAGTCTCTGGACCTGGGAAAAGTCTCATATCCCTAATGGTCCCTCTCCTTAGCATGGCTTAATTGTGGCTGATGAAGAGGAGTACCTCATTGAGCCCCTGAGTGGTGGAGGCCCCGGGGGCCGGGGAATTGAGGAAAGCAGCCCCCACGTGGTGTATAAGCGCTCTTCTCTGCAGTACCCCCACCTGGATGCTGCCTGTGGAGTGCTAGGTACCTAACCCTGTCCCTTCTATCCCACTATATCCTGTACCACTCAAAACCCTACCCTGTACACACCATCCTTCCTGGGCATTCCCCTGGCCCCAAGCATCTGATGGAAGATAAGAGAGAAAATGACTCATGGCAGAAAATTCTCTGACCTAGTCCCTAGTTCCTGTCCATGCTGGAAGAACTATGAAACAGCAAGACAGGGCCAGGAGGGCAGCGGGCAATGAAATGACTGGGGAAAGGGGGGAAAGAGACAAGTATCAAGATGATGGGAACCAAGAGGGGGCAGCTGGGTAGCTCAGTGGATTGAGAGCCAGGCCTAGAGATGGGAGGTCCTAGGTTCAAATTTGGCCTCAGACACTTCCTAGCTGTGTGACCCTGGGCAAGTCACTTGACCCCCATTGCCTAGCCCTTACCACTCTTCTGCCTTGGACTCCAAGATGGAAGGTAAGGGTTTAAAAAAAAAAGATGATGGGAACCAAGAAATAGGAGGGATACAGAAATGGAGGAGGGGATAGAAAGGACAGTGAAGTGGTGAGGACAAAGAGATGGTAGAAGACAGAGAGATGATGACCATAGGGACCATGGTCCAGTGTAGCTATCCTCCCCTGGGGTCTCCACAGATGAGAAGCCATGGAAGGGTCGGCCATGGTGGCTGCGTACCTTGAAACCACCACCTGCCAGGCCTCGGGGCAACGAGACTGAGCGGGGACAGCTGGCTCTGAAGCGCTCCGTGAGCAGAGAGCGCTATGTGGAAACTCTAGTAGTGGTAGACAAGATGATGGTTGGCTACCATGGGCGCCGAGACATCGAGCAGTATGTGCTGGCTGTCATGAACATTGTAAGTGTCACTGCCCCCAGGTGGGGCCAAGAAAGGGAGTCAGGGCTTGGAGAACAAGGGCTAGGGGCCAGTAGAGAAGGGGGTGGGGAGTCTGACCACCGTGGAATGATGGGGGCAGGAAAGTGATACATTCCTCATTTGCACTTATACACACAACCTAACCCATGTCCCAAAAGAAAGGTAGTCCAAGAGAAACAGGGAAACCAAGATGGGACGGACCCTGGAGGGACAGAAACTGAAGGAAGAATAGAAACTAGAGACACAGAGAGAGGGAAATATGGGGACACAGAAGTTGAAAGATGGACAGGCACAGAGATAGAGTCCAACAGGACTTGACCCTAGTAGGAATGCAAACTCCAAGCCAGTGAATGTGGCTCAGGACTTCATTCCCAGCTAACTCCTAGGATAGACATTTCCCCTCTCTTCCCAATCCTCTCATTCCTTCTCATGGGGAGAAGACCCAGCTCAGCCTGTAGGCACCAAGAGGCAGAAAGGTAAGAGAATAGCTATGCAGCCTGATGGATAGACATGGAACATGATGAGATGGGCTCTGGCTTCCCAGGCTGGGCTCTTTGTAAGACTGGACTTTCCTTGTTTCCTGGAGGTCAGGTTGCCAAACTTTTCCAGGACTCAAGTCTGGGGAATATTGTTAACATCATGGTGACCCGGCTCATCTTGCTCACTGAGGACCAGGTGAGAGGGAATAGGCAGCTTCCTGTCCACTTCTGGTCATCCACAGTCTCCTCTGTGGGCATTGGGAGGCATCAGGGGTTGGTGCTGGGTTGGGAGACAGAACCCTGTCATGGAACCAGTTATGTGAACTAGGGCCAATCCCTTCTCACTGAATCTATTTTCTTATCCATAAAATAAGATAAAGACTAGAAAGGGACCAGACCTGAGGTTTCATTGATATAGGGGACTCCCAGTTGAGAAAAGTCTTTTACCAGTGGAGGCTGGCACTTCCTCTGTAATTCATCATTAGAAAACTTCCTAAAGTACTGGGAGGCTGCCCAGGGTCACATGGCGAGTATGCATCAGAGGTGGATCTTGTGGGTGATAAAGAGAAGGACCTCCTTGAGCCCCTGAGTGATGGAGGTTCCAGGAGCTAGGGATCTTCTTGGCTGTGAAGCCAACTCTCTTCTTGTACTTTCTACTTCCCAATGTAGTCAGAGGACTATAAGTTTAGAGCTGGAAAGGAGTTTAGAGGGCATCTAGCCCAACCCCCTGATTTTACACAGGAGAAAATTAAGGTCCACATAGATTAACCAAGATCACACAGGTATTAACTGTGTAATGGGGGAACATATCTTATAAACTTTAATGCTCATAGAAATGGGAATGATTACCGTTCTTGGTCAATAGCTTGTATCCTTTCCCTGTGTGATGTTATCTCCCACCTGTTGGCTAGTGAGTTCCCCCCCAGGCACTCCTCCTGCTCTCTGTCCCCAGCCCACGCTGGAGATCACCCACCATGCAGGGAAGTCACTAGACAGCTTTTGCAAGTGGCAGAAATCAATTGTGAACCGAAGTGGTCATGGAAACGCTCTCCCGGAGAATGGTGTGGCCAACCATGACACGGCCGTGCTAATAACTCGGTGAGTACTGAGGTCAAGGGGATGGAATCAGGGATCCAGAAGCTGCTAGGGTGGATGGATGGGGATCAAAGCATCAAGAAGCTAAGAGTTATGCTGGAGGAAGGAAGCTTTTTCTGCCCTCACCTGCCCAACTTTCTCCTTTCTAGCTATGACATCTGCATCTACAAGAATAAGCCCTGTGGCACTTTAGGTAATTTGGGGACCTGGAGCCAGGCTGGAGAAATGGGTGAGGGGGAAGAAAGGGACTGGATAGGGAAAAAGTAGGTCCAGGTTTGGAGAGGGGACAACTTAATTTTTCAAGTGAACCTGAGCCAGGCTTTCCTCTCCTCTATCATACTTTTTTTTTAACTCTTACCTTTTATCTTAGAATTAAAACTGTGTATTGGTTCCAAGGCAGAAGAGTGATAAAGGCTAGACAATGGAGGTTAAGTGACTTGCCCAGGGTCACACAACTAGGAAGTACCTGAAGCCAGATCTAAACCCAAGACTTCCCATCTCTATGGGCTGGCTCTCAATCCACAGAGCTCCCTAGCTGTCCCCTCTATCATCAATTTTTAGAAGGAGCAGCAATTTCCTCCCAAGGTTCCCAGCTGTTCTCTAGCCTCCCTGTTGGCTAGCATCAATTCCAGAAGTCAAATCAAGAATAGGTCAACTGACCTGCTTTGAACATTGAGAAAGCTCTAGCATATGTCAAGATAGTCCAAATCCCTTACCCCTATCATTTTAATATCAAGATACTGTGCCAGGCTTATAATCTCTTTCCTGAGTTCATCAATTTTCTCCTTCTGCACAGGTGGTCTCTAGTATTCCCAAATCATTACACTTCTGTCTCTCCCCATTAGATTTTCAGTCATATGCTCCCTACCTTGCTCTCCCTTCTCTGATTCCTGGATTTATTTACATGATTAGGTTGTCTTAATATACAATATTATTACACCATCTCTTTTATCCTATTTTAAATTTAAAAAAACTTTATCTTTCTATAATCATATTTCAGTTAGGAGTCCTAACCCACCAAGTTTCAGTGAGGCCAGATTTGTTTCCTTACATGAGGATCTACGCATCCCTTAGGAATCTGTTTAGAAACCTGAGGCAATGGTTCTCTTGAATATTGACTCTGGTGAATCACTGAGTCTTTCAACTGGTGTCCTTTTTTTATTTGACCTGCTTCTTATGGTAGGCTTGGCAAAAATATATTGATAGCTTTCTTGATCAGATTTCTAAGACTCCAGGCAATTTTTTTTTTTACCAGCTCACATTAGAGGTATTCCATCCCTGACCAAGATCTATATGTCCAGTTGTAATCCAGACAATTATGCAAAAGAACATCCCAGGTTGGGGGAGGGCTTAAAGGAAGGGGCAGGAATGTGTCCTAGGCAAGGGGGATGGGACAGAGGTTTGTCATGGATTGGAGGGATGACACCCTGGGTGACAGGGAGAGTTGTTTCCTTGGGGTTGTTAAGGATCAAACAATGCTCAAAGGCTGACTGGTCAAGAAAGTCCTGTGGTCTGTGAAATGCCCCTTGACCAGCCTCAGGACTGCAACTCAGACTACTTCTTTAGGTCTGGCCCCCGTGGGTGGGATGTGTGAACGGGAGCGGAGCTGTAGTATCAATGAGGACATCGGCCTGGCCACTGCCTTCACCATTGCTCATGAGATCGGCCACACGTGAGACCACTGGGGCAGCGGGGCTGAAGAGGCAGAAGGGAGGGAACCTGGAGGGATAGTAGGGTGGAGGATAAACAAATGAGTATGCCTGCAGATACTCTAGAGGCTAAGAAAAATGGCAGAGCTCTTTCCCCTCATCTTAAAGCATTAAGTAATCTTTTCTTCTCTTGCTCAAGGCTTCCACCAAGTTTCCCCCTTCAGAACCTCCTCCATTTCCTCCAGATTCCTTTTATTCCTTTCCCTTCCTCTCCTTTCTCCCCAACAAGGAACAGTGGCAATACTGATTGACCACACAGGAACTTTCACTACAAAAAAAAATTCCCTATTAATACATTTCATCGGCATGTTCTCATATGAGCAAATATATCCTCCTGGAGGAAACAAACATTCAATGAGATCTCCAGGTTCTGATGTGATATGAGCATTTCTTTTCTGTTCCTCACCATGATCTGTTAAAGAATAATCCACAAAAACCTAAATGGCAAAACTTAATTCTGAAGTTGTAAAATGAAGTTCCATTTTTTTCATCTGTCCAAATCATCTCTTTTCCAACCATTACCCCTCAGAATTACTCCCAGGTTCCTATTTTCTTTCCTTCCTTCCCCTCCCATCTCCTTCCTTTTTCTTTCCTTTCCTCTCTTTCCTCCCTTCCTTTCTCCTTATCCCTTCTCTTCTCTCTCCTTCCCTCCCCCCTCTTTTCTCCTTCCCTTTCCTTCCTTTCTTTCTCCCTTCACTCTGTTTCCCCTTCATCTCCTCTCCCATACCTTGGTCTCCCTTTCTCAAGGCAAGGACAAAGGCAAGTAATGCCCTCACCCCCCAGGTTTGGCATGAACCATGATGGGGTTGGAAACACATGTGGTTCCCAGGGCCAGGACACAGCCAAGCTCATGGCTGCCCATGTCACCATGAAAACGAATCCTTTTGTGTGGTCGTCCTGCAGCCGTGATTACATCACCAGCTTTCTGGAGTGAGTGAGATGAAAAATCAGCCCCTCATCTCCCCTGTCCTGAGCTCCCCTATCACAATCCTTTCAACTGCTTCAGAAACATCCCCTGGGATAGAAGATGTGTGGGGTGGTGAGGGAGGGAGAAGAGATGTGCCAGGCATTGTGCTAAGGAATTTATAAATATCTCATCTGATAATATTTGGAGGGCAATTGTGTGAGTCCCAGATCTTCCTTTTGTATGATTAAACAATCTTGGTCACCTGGAGCAAAGGAAGTCTAGATGACATCTCCAAAAACTGGGGAGCCCCACTGTATTCCCAGCAAAGATGGGTTTTCTCCTGAAACCTCAATTCCCCAGATCTTCCCTTGGTACCCCACAGTCTTTATCCCAATCTGCCCAAACCCTGGTCTTTAGGTCTTTCTTCATCCCTTCCCAATGACCTTTGCTCTCTGACCTCTCCCAGCTCTGGCCTGGGCCTGTGCCTGAACAATGCGCCCCCCAGGCAGGACTTCATCTATCCCACAGTGGCACCGGGCCAGGCATATGATGCAGATGAACAGTGTCGCTTCCAGTACGGAGTCAAATCCCGCCAGTGTAAATACGGGGTAGAGAGCCTTCCTGCTTTTCTCTGGGGTCCTGAGGTGGGGGAGGTGGGGAGTCAAGGGAGCAGGGAGCTTGGTACGGGGCGGGGGGATGGAAAGGGGCAAAGGGGATAGTGCCAGTCCACCCTTCCTTCCTGTCTGCCCAACCCTACAGCCTCCATAGCCTGGCTGTCCAGGGCAAGAGGGAAGGAGACTGAGTTGTTGTTATAATCAGGAAGTCTAGGACAATTGATCTGTGAAGCAGGAATGTAGGAGCTGTTGCCAATAGCCCTCACAAGGGTACCAGCTTCTCTTCTCACCCCAACCCAGAAGCTGACTTGTAGCCACTATACAGTGTCCCGTATGTCTTAAGGATATATTAAAACTTTGGGGACATGTTGTATAAAAGCAGAACTAGTCCAGGCTCCTCAGCCAGTGTTTCTAATCTGGCTCTCATACTGCAGAGCTGATTGTGTTGTCAGGAAGGAAGGCCCAAGAGACCCAGGTGAGACTTCCTTGTGGTAGAACAGTAGAGACTCTAGGGAGCCTGGCTTCCCCTGTGTCCCCATATTTGTGTTCCCTTGTGTCACTCTGCTGCTTGCTGCCTGAAGTCTTAGGGAAAGATTATGTCAAAGGGCTCGACAGTAGTGATCACATTTGCCAAGCAAGGGAAAGGAGAGCTTTATTGTCAAAACTTTCTAAGTCTTTCCCTATTTTTTGGTCTTGCTTGTGTTGGAGGTCATGAAATCTTGGTTCTCAGAGGTTGCAGGTTCCTGACATACATGGGAAATGAGGACCTCTGAAGGGTCCCATGGACACAAGCACAGACTCTCTTGTGCCATCCAGTATCTCTAAAGACACCATCAACTTTTTACCTCCAGCTACCTCAGTAGTTGCAATAGCTCAAGAGTGCTGAGATGCCTCTGTGCCCTGAACAGTGTGTGTATGTGTTGGGGCAGGAATAATAAATATTAGGGGAGGATCCTCGGGGATGGTGGATAGAAAGGAATGCAAAGGAACCAGTAGGAGACAGGAGAGGTTCTGAAGGGAGGTTGGTGGAAGCCCTGAGCAAGCGAGGAAAAGAGGGGACAAGGGAGTCTCAGAACTCGTAAGTTAGCCTAGGGAAGCTAGACAAGCAAAAATTCTCTAATCTTAGCCAGATCCAGTACTTCATGACCCCACCTTCAACTAAGCCCAAGCCTCAAGCTTCCTCCACCAGTTATGCTGGAGAGAGAGAAGAGCCACAGACATCAGGGATGTCTTCCTTATACTATTCAAGGTAGAATGGTATGACCAAGAGAAACCAGATCCTACTTCCATTCTTTTCCTCCCTAGGAGACTGGTGGGCTATGCTCTGAAATATTGCTACCTCACCACCCCCACAATCAATATCTCTCTCTCTCTCTCTCTCTCTCTCTCTCTCTCTCTCTCTCTCTCACACACACACACACACACACACACACACACACACACACACACACACACACACACACATAAGGGAAATGGTTATAAACTGGAGGATTTAAATCATGAAGAGAGCACAGTGAGGAAGATGCATTTGCTTAGAGTAGTGACTATTAAAGGAGGATCCTATTAAGATGGTGAATAGAACCCAGGAATAATGAGACCTGAGTTCTAATCCTATTGCTGTCACTGGGTAACCACTGGCTTTGGTTTTCCCACATGTGAAATGAAAGGGGTTAAGCTCTAAGCACCCACCTGGGTTTGATATGCAATTATCCTATAAATGTGGAGCCAAAACAGAAGAACAAACTGGAGATCCTGGATTTTAGCTCCAGGGTGCCAGGGAGATGCTTTAGGTTTTGGAAGACATTAGATGGCATGGAAACACAGTTTTCATTTTCTGGGTAAGTTGGATAAGATTTTGAGGAGAATAAAGGGAAGAAGACTAGAAAAAAAAAGCTATTGCTATAACTTGAGTGAAGTGCTCAGGTTTGTATGAGCATTACATTCATCCATGAATCCATTCACCTGTCTATTCCTATGTCCTTCTGCACATCTATTCATTTGTCCACCCCTCTCTGTTCATCAGTCCATGAACCTATCATCTCTCCATCCATGAGATACTTCCTTTCATCCATCACTCGATTCATCCATCCATCTATCCATTGTTCTCTTCCTTTCATCCATCCATCAATCTGTTCTATCTATCCACCTTTTATTCATCTACCAATTGCTATATCTATTCTCTTGAAGTCTTACAAACTGACCTGTAACCAGATGGCTAGGTGTTCATGTAGATATTAAACATAATATGTTACCTTCTGTTGCCTAGTCATGTATTGAGCTGTGCCATGGGGAAGAGAAATAGAAAAAAGATCTAGTTAGTTCTGCTCCGATTCAGGTTAAGGAAGGTTAGATTCAGCCACATGATAGGTAGCTCCACTGGTACACAGCCAGATGGCTCAGCCTCCAAGGAGAAGAGACTCTTTACTCTGGATAGATTGGCTCAGCTCTGCCAGAATGCTCTCCAATCCATTGGAGCCTAAAGCTGCAGAGTCCTAAATCTCTCTTAACTGCACATCGACATTTCCTGGATTTTCTTTTTTGGTTTCTGGCCTCAGAAAATCCCCTTCTGTCTCCTTGGCCTCACTCCAGGCCTCTTCACTCTTGGCCTGGTATGCTTCTGTCCTGATCTCTAACCTGTTCTAGCCTGTTCACTCTGGAGAGGCTTATGAGGCTGGTTATTTGAGGTCAGACTATAGGGAATGCATGCTTATGGTGTGTATGAATGGAGGTAGGGAGATGGGAGAATAGGGCCATTTGTGTACTTCTAAGAGACTTGAATTGTGTGAGCAATAACCTGGCAGTGAGATGTAGTAGAAAGCACACAGACTCTGGAATAAGAGAACCTGGATTTAAATTCTAGCCTGGCTACTTACTACCTGGATAGGTCCTCATACAAAGCCCTTTTTAAATCTAACTCATTTCTTTTTTTTTTTAACCCTTACCTTCTGTATTATAATCAATGCTGTGTTTTGGTTCTAAGGTAGAAGAGCAACAAAGGCTAGGCAATTGGAGTTAAGTGACTTACCCAGGGTCACACAGCTAGGACATGTCTGAGACCACATTTGAACCCAGGACCTCCCATCTCTATTTGGCTCTCTATCCACTGAACCACCCAGCTGCCCCAATCTGGCTCATTTCTCCTTCTCTATATGAGAGGGTTGAATGGGATACACTCTCTCTGAGAGCCCCACATCTTTTGATTTGGCCTATTCTCACCTAAGCTGTTGTCACTTCTAAAAATATTTTAGACCTACAGTGAGAGGTCTGTGACAATGCCATACTACCATCCCCCCAAATTATAGGGCTGGGGAGGGCAGAGAGAACAGAGTAAGGACAATGAACTTCCTACTGCCTTCTTTCTCCAGAACACCACTCTAACTTGGCCAGCCCTGGGTGCTGCTCTCTCCTTTCTTTCTCCAGTAGTCCTCAGTCTTCCTTTTCTGGCTGCCATTACCTATTCTCATTCCCGAGTTTCTCCTTCCCAGCTCTAAAAGGTTTCTTGGTCTCTCTCTTACTCTCCCCAGCAGAGGACAGACACGAGTTAAAAATAATAATAATAAGCCCTAGAGAGTTTGTCAAATCACTAGGTGCCAAAATCTGCCAACCAAATTTCTCTGCAGTCCTTGCAACATCTGAAGGACTGACTCAGCCTGACCTCCCCTAGAACATGTTTTCCCTTTTATCTTCTGGAATGCTGATATTCCCCCATAGGCTAAGAGGCAGTGTGATGTAGGCAAGGGGTGGGGGGCAGGGGGGGACAACACTAGATTTGGACTCAGAACATGGAGTTCAGATCTCAGCTTCCCCTCCCTAGGCTTCATTAAAACCAGGGAGTTGGACTCAGTGACCTCTAAGTTCCCTTCCAGCCCCCAATCCTAGGAGATCATTTTTCCCAAAGGAAACATCATCCCGCTCTTCCCTTCCATTTCTTCTCAGAGACATTGTAGGCCATTCCCGGACAGAGTGCCCCCTCACAGCCTGGCATAGGTTAAAAGCATTCACTAGTCCCTTCCAGGAACTCTCTGTTCACTCCCCTGCCAGAACCTGGCCCCCTGCTCTTGCCCCAAGCTTTGGAATCCTTCCCTGTTACTTAGTCTGCCTTGATTCCACCCCCTGGGCCAGCTGGAGCTATGTGTCTCTGCCAGCCCTCCAGGGCCCCTGAGTCCTTTCCTCTCTGGGCCTCACGCCTTTTGGCTCCAGGTCAGAATGGCTGCCCTGGAATCCAACTGACCCACTGTACCAAACTATGTCCCTGCCTGGAGTTCTATCTCCAGGATAGGCCTCCTTCCAAATGACCCCAGTCCCAGTTAAAGTGTTTAACTTCAGTAGATCACTCCACCCCCATTCGGGTGTATATCTTCCATTTCACTAAACATTTTCCCAAGCCCTGCCCTGTCCAGTCCTGCCCAGGGTCCTGAGCCAGCCAAGAGGTACTCAGCCTCGCCCTCCCCCCACCCCACCCCACACATACTCCATGGAATCTACAACTCCAGAATGGGGTCTCTGGTTACTTTCAGATCCAACTCAAACACGCCAGCCACATCCTTTCTTTAATTCTTTCAAAGCTGAAAAAGAGAATGATTCTGAATCAATGTCAGGAAAAACTCTCTAATAAGAAATGGGTTTGGGCTGCCTCGGGAGGCAGTGAGTTCCCCTTCTCTGAGTCTTTGAACAGAGGCTGGGAGATCACTTATTAGGAAGGTGGTAGATGGGATTCCAGGTTAGGAGAGGAGCACGTTGAACAAGATAACTTCTGGGGCTACTTTTGCCTCTGGGATTTTTCAATTCTGGGTCTAGCCAACCCAGGTTCCTTGAAGTCTTTCCTAGAGCCCCTGCCCCATCTTTCTCTTCTCCACCCAAAGGATGCTTAGAGGGTCCATCCTGCCTGATTTCCTTCTAGCCTATATTGATGATAGCAACTTGAGAAGGATGCTAGGGTTGGCAAAGGTGGGAGAAGGAAGATAAAGAAGCTGGGAGGGGTGTGGGGAAAGAGCAGCAGGATGTTAGGAAAATCAATCCAGGGCCCTATGGGGGAAACTGCTCAAGACAAAACCCTTGGACCATATGGTAAGAAAAGACAGGAAAGGGCTAGAAAAGTCATTTGCTTAGAGTAGAAAAGTAAACCATAATGAACTCTGAGGAAGAGAGTGATAGGAGAGAACAAACAAGGGCAAAAGATTCCCACATATGGGCAATTCCATGAAGAATGAATGTATAGAAGGGAACAAGGGGAGGGTCCAAAGTGAGAGAAGAATCCTAGATATACAGAGACCAGTAGGACATAGCCAGCCTATGAGGAGGTTCCTAATGGAGTAGGAAGAACTCTGATTTTGAACTTGAATTCTGACTCTGTCACTTATCACCTGTGGAACCCTGAACAAGACATTTCATTTCTCTGCACCTGAGTTTCCTGATTTATTTTTTTAAACCCGTACCTTCTTAGAATCAATGCTAAGTATAAGTTCCAAGGCAGAAAAGCAGGAAGGGCTAGGCAATGGGGGTTAAGTGAATTGCCCAGGGTCACAAAGGTAGGAAGTATCTGAAGAACCTCCCATCTCCAGTCCTGGCTTTCTATCCACTGAGCCACCTAGCTACCCCTGTTTCCCAGTTACTTGTAAGATGAAGGAATTGGAATGGAATCTCTAAGGGTCCCTTTCAGCTCTTATATTTAGGTCAGAATGAGCTAAGCAAGGGAGTGCAATCAAATGAAGAAGGGTTAGAAATTCGTGAAAGGGTAGAAGCCATATTTAGCAAGATGACCCAGGAAAGGCTTCATGAAGGAGGTAATGGTTAAATCGGGTCTTAAAGGATGAACCAGCAAGGGCTGGAGCTAGAGAGAAGAGGTCTGTGGTAAATTCTGTCTCTTATCCCTCTCCCCAAAGTTGGACCCCAGGAACTGATTTAGGGAGTTTGCCAGGTGCACCAGGATGAGGTGGCCCCTCTCCTAGGAATTATACGGACTCACCTGGACTTCTCCCCTCCCCAGGAGGTCTGTAGTGAACTCTGGTGCCTGAGCAAAAGCAACCGATGCATCACCAATAGCATCCCAGCCGCTGAGGGCACACTGTGCCAAAGTAGCACTATTGACAAGGGGGTGAGTATTTCAATGCCCCTACTCCCACCTGACCCAGGTAGTAGCTTCAGCCTCTGCTACCTTCCTAGTACAGTAAATAGAGCACTGGACCTAGAAACGTGGGTTCAAACTCTCCCTATGACATTTCTATGTGACCATGGGCAATCTATTCATCCTCTCACCCTGATTCCTCATCTATAAAATAGGGCTAACAGTAACTGTAGGGCCTGCCTCAGAAGATTGTGGTAAGGATCAAATGATAGAATATGCTTAGAACATTTGGTAATCTTTAAAATGACATGAAAATGTCAGGTTTATCATCATTGTCATTATCCAAAGGGCACCTAAAGGCTTGGGAAAGCTGAAGGTGCTGCCTGGGGCTTTGGTCCTGGTGGGAGTCATAACCATCAGGACGGTGCCCCTACAGTGGTGCTACAAGCGGGTGTGTGTCCCCTTTGGATCACGACCAGAGGGTGTGGATGGGGCCTGGGGCCCCTGGACCTCTTGGGGTGAATGTAGCCGGACCTGTGGGGGTGGTGTCTCCTCTTCCAGCCGGCAGTGTGACAGCCCCAGGTATGTCAGTGTCTGTTCTTCTGTCTCTCAATCAATCACATACCCACAAAACATCACTGCAGGGTTCTGCTGCCCCTTCCATGAGACCTCCTGTGATCCCTTCATCCCTGAATCACTTATCTTTTCTGTATCTCCTCAGCTCAGGCCTCCCCCAGGGGTAGGAGGGAGGATGCTGAGGGATTAGGAGACACATACTCGTGATAGGTGCCACATGCTCACAATCTCCCTCATTCCCAATCTCACCTTGGAGACCCCAACCAGAAACAAAGGGTAGGGATAACAATCTACACTCATGTCCTCTCCCTCAACCCTCCTCTAACTTCTTCTCTATCTCTCTCCCCAAAGGCCAACAATTGGAGGCAAATACTGCCTGGGAGAACGGCGTCGATATAGGTCCTGCAACACAGATGTAAGTGATGCCCCCTTCTTTCAGCCCTCAACCCTGCTTTCTTCAATCCTCAGAGCCCAGAGTAGGCAAGGGTTAGACCAGGTGGCCTCTAACTCCTCTGCAAGGTGGTAAGACCTGTGTGGCAGTCACATGGGAAGAGAAGGGGCTAAAAAGTCGTGGATGAAAAAATCAAAAGAACTTAGCACCTGATGAGATATGAGAAACAAGAAAGAGGTAGAAGTCAGATAACAAGATTTGAAACTCGAGTGATTTGGAGGATGGCAATGCTGGTAACCTAAATAGGGAATCCTAGGAGGATCCAAAGTGTACACACTGAAATTTCTCTGCCAGCTGAAAAGGAAATCTCCAGTGGAATAACCCAAATGCTTGGACCCTGCTGCTGAAGATTGCTATCAATGACTTGGATGAATGCATAGGATCATAGATCTGGAGGAGGAAGGGACCCTAGAAGCTATATAGTTCTACCTCTTCATTTGACAGGGAAGTAAAGTGACCAAGGACCTGAAGGCAGAAAGCATCAGAAGTGAGAACTGAACGCATGTGCTCTCACTCTGGAGCCCTGTTCTTTCCACTGTGTCAAGATGCTTCTTCTGCCTATTTGTCTGATTATCTGAAGAGGGTACAAATCTGAGAGGAATAGCTAGCATGCTGGATAATAGTCCCAAGATCTCCAAACACCTTAACATGCTAAAACATCAGGCAGAGTCTAGCCAAATTAATTTCATTAGAGACTCTTCTCATTGTCTTAAAAAATCAATTGCATAGGGGCAGCTGGGTGGCTCAGTAGATAAGAGAGCCAGGTCTGAAGATGGGAGGTCCTGGGTTCAAATATGGCCTCAGACATTTCCTAACAGTGTGACCCTGGGCAAATCACTTAATCCCTGTTGTCTAGCCCTCACTGCTCTTCTGCCTCAGAACCAGTAGAGAGTATTGATTCTAAGACAAAAGGTAAAGAGATGAAGAGAATGCACATCAGTTTCACAAGTAAAGAAGTGTGGTCAAAGGGTAATTTGGAAAAGATCTGGGGATTTTGATGGTTTGAATGTTGGATCCACAGTGTGGTAATGGCAGCCCAAAAGAGTAATATAGACTTGCACTGCATCAAGAAAGGCACAATGAGGCAAGTAGGTAGCAAAAATGAATAAAGTATGAGGCCTGGGGTCAGGAAGACCTAGGTTCAAACCTGGCCTCAGGTACTTCATAGCTGTGTGACCCTAGACAAGTCACTTAACCTCCATTGCCATTAACGTCCTTGCTACTCTTCTGTCTTAGAATATACTAAGATAGAAGTTAAGGAAAGGAAGGAAGAAAGTTAGTTCAGAACTTATATGTGACCATATTGCATCTCTCGGTAGAATGTAGACTTCTTGAGGCAGGGACTTATTTTGAATTAATAGTTCCATTGCCCACCAAGGTACCTGGCATACAGTAGGAGCCAAATAAATACTTGTGGATTGGCTAAGTGAACCAGAAAGATGAGCGTACTTTGTCCAAGTGGCTACAATTGAAGTACTGTGCTCAGTTTGGGAACAACATTGAATCAATGAGAGGATGTTCAGAAGTTGGTGACCAGCAATGGTAGAGATCTGGATTATGCTATCTACTCTAAGAATGTTTAATGATGCAGCCCTTTCTTGCCTGCATTAGGCTTTGGGGATGCCATCAACATTAGGAAAGCTCAGCAGGATATGATAGAGTTCAAAGAATATGAAGAGCTGTTGCCTTGAATGACTGGATATATTCCATTTGGCCACAAAGGGGAAAAATAGGAAAAAATGGGTAGAAATTGCATAGACCAATTAGGACTGATATAAAGAAAATTTTCCTGCCAATTAGAGATGGAATGGACCCATATCTGAGAAATGGTATGTCTTGATGCAGCAGCTGGATGGCCCTTTGCCACATATGTTACGAAGAGGCTTCTTGTTTAGGGATGGACCAGACTAGACGGCCCCTTCCAAATCTGAAATTCTCAGATTCTGGTAAAGGAGGGGCAGGAGAGAGAAGGGATAAATAAAAGAATAAGGCCCATTTTCCTGCCTTCCATCTGAAGGCCCTGCTTCTGCATTCTTCAATCCTTTTGTGCATCCACTCCCCTCAACTCAAACACACAGGCATGCATTATTTGGGATTAGAGCCATCTAAGTCATCTGGGGCCTCAGGAGTCAAGTCTTTGTCATATGTGTTCCTTCATCTCTGACCACCATCCCATCTCTGACAATGACTCTCTCTTTGACCTACCACAAGACTTTGCACTTTCCTGGACCTCAGTTTCCCCATCTGTAAAATAAAGGCTTAGACTAGGTGGCCACTGATACGCCTTCTAGCTCTAAATTTACGATTCTCTGATCATCCTCTGACTCCTAGAAGACAGGAAGTTGGCTCTAGAGGTCAGTAATGGTGGAATGGGAGGATTTCTAGAGAGGCAGATTTTTGGCACATTTGTTCAAAATGGAATAGGTTATCTTGGAAAAGTAATGAGTTTCCCATGTTCAAGCATGTCTTCAAACAGAAACTGGATGACCATTTGGAAGGGATGTTGTGGGAGGAATCCTTGCCCAGGTAGGGGGGTGGACTCAATGCTCTTTGGAGTCCCTTTCTGCTCTACTCTGAGGTGTTCTGTTTTCTATCCCACCAGGACTGTCCCCCAGGATCTCAGGACTTCAGGGAGGTGCAATGCTCAGAATTCGACAGTGTCCCTTTCCGGGGGAAATATTATACATGGAAGACATACCGGGGAGGTGAGTGAATCTCTTGAGACAGAATGAAGGGAAAAAAGGAGCCATGGGTAAAGTATGAGTGAAATAAGGAATCTCAAGGGAAAGGAGAAAACTGACGACCTGCACCCAAGTCAGGGGTGGGGTGGGGTAGTACAACAGGAACAAAAAATAGTGACCTTAGCCCCCGCCATCCTCATCTGTAGCATATCTTTTATATAAAGCTAGATGGGAACTCAGATATCATTTGTCCAACCATTTCATTTTTTTAGATAGGGACCGAGACTCCCAAAACCTATATCTAGAGCAGAGATGAGATTGGAACCCAGGTCCTCTGATTCCAAATCCAGTACTTCCACTGCTCTGCTGAATAAAGCTGATAAATCTTAAAATATCCAAGCTGATACTATCAGTTTCCTCAGTAGACCCATGATTTCTTTAGTTTAGGGAACTCCCATGTGAAAGCCTCCTCCAGCCACAAAGGCTGACAATTCTGAAATTTAAAAGTCTGTGTGGATGCGACCTTAGAGGCCATCTACTCCAACCCTTCACTAGACAGACAATAAACCTGAGTTCTCAAAATTAAATGACTTGCCCCAAATCACACAACTTGTAAAGTAGCTGGTTGGCATTTGAAATCAGGTCTCCTGGTTCCAAGTTTGCTGCTCTTTGAGTTCCCGGTTGTTCAGTTTCACAAGCATTTATTAATCCCCTATTGTGTGCCAGGCACTGAGCCAGGTGCTAGGGAGTCAAAGACAAAATTTTAAATAGTCCCTCTGCTCAAGGGACTATTTTTACATTTCCTGAAGAAAGTCTGAGGTAGGATGGGATCATCAATGATCCTCTACTCTCTGTCCTCTCTAGGACATTTACCAGCTTATCAGCTATATTAAAAAGGAAGGAGAGTCTGTTCACACCTGAGTGAAGGGACTAGAGAGGATCAAAGTGCTCTGGGAGCCCAGAGGATACAAAACTGATTCTTAGTTCCCAGGAAAAAGCTAGGAGAATTAGATGAAAAATTAAGAATGGAGAGAAGTGAAATTAAGAATTGGGGATAAGAGAGGATATTGTCAGCTGATAATCACTTCTCAATGCTGTCTTCTTCCTCCAAACCAGAGATTTTAGGGAGGTCTATGAACTTGAAATGGAGGAAATTACATTTTTATTTTCACTAATCTCTAACTGAAATCACTTCCACCAAAATGGATATCTTATAAAAGGGTCCATAGACTTTAACAATCTGACAAAGAAGTCCATGAATCAAAAAATGTTAAGAATCCTCTAAACCTTTTAATTTCAACAAATTCCCAACTCCAGTTTCTTTTAAGGATCAGATCAAGAGGGACAGCTAGATAGCTTTATGGAAAGAGGTACCTAGAGATGGAAGGTTCTGGGTTCAAATGTGGCTTCAGATATGTTTTAGCTGTGTGACCCTGGTCAAGTCACTTAACCCCGATTGCCTAGCCCTTGCTGCTCTTCTGCCTTGGAACTGATACTTAATATTGATTCTAAGACAGAAGGTAAAGATTAAATTTTTTTCATTTTAATTTTTTAAAAAGGATTATATCAAGAGAGGGATCCTTTCCTTCATCTTCTATGATGAATGTACAGTTTCCCACCATATTCTATCCACCCAGGATGCTGCAGAGAATAGCCCTGCAGGCGATGGGGGAAGCTGGACTAGGTGGTCTTCCAAAGCCCCTTTCTAGCTCTGTGATTCTCTTCACCATATCACACTGCCTCTCAAAGAAATCTGGTGTCCACTATTTCATCATTTTGCAAATCCTGTGTTGAAGGATGAAAACTGAGGAACGTACCTTGCCCACTTACTTTTAGCTAGCCCTACTCTTTCCTTCCTACCCTGGCTCCCCCTTACTCCAAGATCCTGGCAGGCTAAATAGCATCCAGTTCACTGTGGTTAGAAACTATTCTCCACTACCCCCTTCCTCCACCTCTCAGTGGGAGGGCAGGCTGGGCACAAGGCTGGACATATCAGCTCAGTCTGCAACCAAAAAGTGGATTTGACCTTGGGCTGCATTAAGGGAGCCTTTAGAGTCTTGGGCAAGGGAGGTAACATGACCTTGGTTCTCTTCCCTCTTTGGACTCCTTCCAGAGTATTATGCTCAAATCTGAGCAGTCCAATTTAAGGACACTGATAAATTGGAGTGTCCCTTATTAGAACATAAACTCCCTAAGGAGAAGGACCTTTTTTTCCTTGTATTTATAGTCTGAGCTCTTAGCACAGTACCTGGCATATAGCAAACACTTAATCAATTCCTACTTGCCTCACTCCCTTTCTTTCCTCTCCTTTTCTCCAACTCTCTAAGCAAAGTCAGGATTGATGGAAGGAACTAGGGTTGTTTAGCCTGAAGAGGAGAAGATTTCAGTGGCCTTCTAGTGGTTGAAGGGTATCACATAGAGGAGGGATTAGATGTGTTCTCCTTGGCCCAGAAGGCAGAATTGGAATCAATGGGTAGAAGATACAGAAAGGAAAATCTCAGTTTAATGTCCGGAAAAACTTTACAGTCATGGAAGGTGTCCCAAAGTGAATGGGCTACTTCAGGAAAAAGTGTATTTGCCCTCACATGAGGCCTTAGGGCAAAGACCATCTGGAATGGTAAGGGAGGGTTCTTATTGAGACTTTTTAATCTTTTTTTTAAGCCTTCACCTTCCCTCTTAGAATCATTATTGTGTATTGGTTCTAAGACTGAAGAATCCTAGTTCTTTTAACCCTAGTTGCCCAGCCATTTATTGTCTGATTTGGATAGGAAGTGTCTGAGACTAGATTTGAACCCAAGACTTCTCAGTCTCCAGACCTGGCTCTCACTCCACTGAGCCACCTAGCTGCCCCCACCTTATTCAGGCTTAAGTGGAACTAGCTGGCTTCTAGGGCTCTTCCAACTCTTAAGATTCAGTGATGAATGATATACCACTAGGGGGTGTGAAGTCCTGCTCCCTCACCTGCTTGGCAGAAGGCTTCAACTTCTACACAGAGCGGGCAGCAGCTGTGGTGGATGGGACACCATGCCGGCCAGATACTGTGGACATCTGCGTCAATGGAGAGTGCAAGGTAGAGAAAAGGAATTGGAAGGGGTGGGGTTGAGGAAAAGAGGAGAAAGGGCATCAATCAGCAATATGATAAATGCAATTTGCAGACATTTCCAGCCAAATGCTAGATGCCGAGCTCTGTGTGTTAGGTGCTGGAGGAGAGATCTGGTTTGGATAAGGCATAGTCCCTGCCCTCATGGAGCTTACAATCTAGAAGGGAACACAGCCTCAAGCCCAACACATAGTCCATTGAGTGTAGATATGTGTTGAGCAGAGCCAACCTGTGTGCTGTGTGAGGTCTGAGGGGAAAATGGGGTTCCTGGCATGGGCTGGGATGAGCAGAGGACTTGGAGTAAGGAGAAGAACATCATAGACATTCACACTACACTATGGAAAGGCCCAACTGAGAGATTACAAAGCTGTATGGGGGAGCCTCATGCAGCTTGGCTGGAATGGAGAGTAAAAAGAGATCAGGTTGGAAAAGGAAGGGTGGGTCAGATTGTGGAGGGTTCTGAATGCTAAGGAAAGGAGTTGTCAATTTATTTAGTGGGTGATAAGGAGCCATTAGAGATTTTTAAACAGAGAAAGGGCATGACCAGATCTTTGCATAAGAAAAGACTCTACTTATGTGATATATAGAATGAATTCAAGAGGGTATGACCTATTAGGGGGCCATACTGCAAGTGTCTGAGCAGGTGGTGATGACAGATAGTCACAATGGGAAGAGAGGAGGAGATATACAGAAGAAGAAATAGGTCCTTCCCTGAAAATTTCCCCTTTCCCCCCCTAGCATGTAGGCTGCGACCGAGTCCTGGGTTCAGACCTTCGGGAGGATAAGTGTCGGGTGTGTGGGGGTGATGGCAGCTCCTGTGAGACCATCGAGGGTGTATTTTCTGGGGCCATCCCAAAAGGTGGTAAGAGCTTGGCAGTTCTGCACTAACCCTGTGCTTTGTGGGCTAGGAGGGTATGCCCAGAGTCAGGACCCAGTGATCTCCCAAGTTCAGTCAGCAGTGCTTGCTTCAGCAGCACATACACTAAAAAAAGCAAATACACTAAAAACGCTATTTTGGGGAGACAAAGTATAGGGAAGCCCTACTGTCTTGGGGGGCCTCAGATCCCAGGACAGGAATGGGAAGACATTCTGGGGAGAGGGGAGGAGGATGGTCAGGATGGAGGTCAAAGACAGGATAAAGAGGAGAGAGGAAATTGACAAGTGGGTTGGAAAAGATTCTTGGGGAAAGGACAAATGAATTTGGTGGGGAGAAAGCTAAGGGAGGATGACTGGGTTGGGTAAAAGGCAGTTATGGAGATAGACTCCTTATGAGGTGGACATTTGGGACCTATTTTCCAGAGTATGAAGAGGTCATTTGGATTCCTAAGGGTTCTGTCCACATTTCCATTCAGGATTCGAATCCATCCCTCAGCCACCTTGGTGAGAGAGAAACTGGTGTTTTGGGTATATAGGGACTAGAGGGCATGATCTATGGGAAGGGGTAGAGTAAAGGGAATGGTTTTAAGGGGTTTGGTGGGGAGGTAGGTATAGCCGATTACCCCCTACCCTTACTGTACTGACCTATATGCATCCTGCCTTGTACTAGCCCTAAAAGGGGAAGATGATGCCTTTCTCCTGGATGGGCTACCCAAGAGCCCACAGCCCCACCGCTTGCCCCTAGCTGGAACCATCTTCCAGCTACACCATGGGCCAGACCAACCCCAGATTCTGGAAGCTTTGGGCCCAACCAACATCACGATCATTGTCATGGTAACCATGAAGCTAAGAGAGGGAACAGGGATAGGAAAAGGGATGGTGGGGCAGGAGTTTGGCCAGGCAGCCGGCCTCTAGGAGCTCCTTCCTTTTGGGGAGTTCAGTCTCCAAATCAGGAGGCTGGCATCCACTTTTCTAGCACAGGCTGGGGGACTTCCTGGCAGAGCTCTCTAAGCCTAGGGTAGGGGTAGGGGTTTTGTTGGGAAAGTTGACTTTCTTCCTTTGCGATGTCCTGGTTCCCTTGATGGGCCCCAGAATGTGAGGATCCCTCACCTTCAGCCCGACCCCACTCCCACCAGGTCCTGACCCGATCTGAACTCCAGGGAATCCGATACCGCTTCAATGCACCGATCTCCCAGGAGGCCCTGCCCCCATATGCCTGGCACTATACTCCCTGGACCAAGTGCTCCGCCCTGTGTGCAGGCGGTGAGGCTGTCCAGTACTGGTGGGGCAGAGAAGATGCTAGGAAGGGACTAGAGCCCCCACCCCAGGAGGTCATGGAAGGGAGGATTCTGGGGAAGGAATGGAGGCCCAGGTGGAACTAGACCCTGAACAAGGAGGGAGGAAGATGGGAGGAGAAGGGACTGAGACCTGCCTGGGTGGGTAGTTCTCAAACCAAGCTTGAAAAGGGAACTCAGGATCTCAGGCTCTCAGCTCTGCCCCTTCTGAAAGCTCACCTCAGGGTCCTTTGGTGTAAGGGTGGGGTGAGGATTGGGATGGGCATGATAGGGTCAGGGAGCTGAGCTGGCCCTTCCCCATCCCCCAGGCAGCCAGGTACAGGCTGCAGAGTGTCGGAAACAGCTGGACAGCTCCACTGTGGCACCTCATCACTGCAGTCCTCACAGCAAACTGCCCAAGCGCCAGCGGGCATGCAACACGGAACCCTGCCCACCAGAGTGAGTACCTAGGAGGCCAGAGGCCAGGGGGAAGAGGTCGGGGAAGCTCACTCTTTGAGGAGCTCAGGTAAGGCTCTTCCCCCACCATGCTGGGAAATCATCACAGCATCTGAGGCAGAGGGACAGAATTCCAGCTCATGTGGCTTTGGGCAGGCAGGTCTCTTAAACTCTTTTGAACTCAGTTTCCTCATAGGTAAACTTAGAATTTAGGGTTAGATCACCTCTAAGGCTCCTTCCCACTTGAAATCTGTGATCCTGTAATGCACGCTCATTGGGAGCAGGACTTATGTCATTCTTTGTAAATGATATTCCCAGTGTCTAGCATGGGAAGGAAATGAGCGTTTATTAAGCACCTGCAGTGTGCTAGGCACTGTGCTAAGCTCTTTACTGACATTCTCATTTGATCTCATGACAACCCTGAGAAGTAGGTGCTATTATTATCCTCACTATACAGTTGAGGACACTGAAGCTAGCAGGTGTCTGATCACAAAGAGAGCTACGGTCTTCCCAGGTGTAGGGCTGATACTCTATCCCTGGTGCCAACTGTACAGTTTATACTGTATAAGTAAATGTTTCCCTTGATAGAATGTAAGCTTCTTTTTCTTCTTTTGTTTTAGTTAACTCCTTACCTTCTATCTTAGAATAGATACTGTGTATTGGTTCCAAGGCAGGGCTGGGCAATGGGGGTCAAGGGACTTGCCCAGGGGCACACAGGTGGGAAGTGTCTGAGGCTGGACTTGAACCTAGGACCTCCCATCTCCAAGGCCTGGCTCTTCATCCATTGAGCCACCTAGGTGGTCCTTCTCCCATATTCTTGTGCATTAGCTACTCATATTCAACCAGACTATGAACTCCACGTACATTATATCCTGCCAAGGACCAAGTTTAAGGATCTACAACAAAGGTTGGACAGTTGAATGGACAAATAACACATTCTCTCTTTACCCTCCAACTTCCATATATCCCTAGCTGGGCTGTGGGGAACTGGTCGAGCTGTAGCCGGAGCTGTAACTCAGGAGTGAGGAGTCGTTCTGTGGTGTGTCAGCGTCGGGTATCTGCAGAGGAAGAAAAGGCTCTGGATGACAGTGCTTGCATCCAGCCCCGGCCCCATGTGCTGGAGCCTTGCAACAGCCCTGCCTGCCCCCCAGAGTGGGTTACTCTCGACTGGTCTGAGGTGAGCCCCGTTTCGTTCCCTCTCTGTTCTGCCCCGTAGTCATCCATCCCATTCTGAGAAGCAACCCTGGCAGCTGCCTGCCCCATAATTCCCCCCTAAGTGCCCAGGCTCCCTCAGTTTGTCCAAAATGTTCTTGTTCCCCTCCTCACTCTTCTTCCACTCTGCTCATGCCATTTTCCTGCCACCACCAGCTTCCCCCCCTCCCCAGTTGATGCCAGGATGGTCCAGTTAAACCTGAAATGGATTTCCATTTTATACCCACCCTTGTGCACTGCACTGGCTGAGGGAAGGTTTTTCCAATATTCTTCACTCTCCTTGAATGCAAGAGAGTAAGACAGTGATTCTCAACGTGTCTGGTCTTGGGACCCCATTGTGTTGTTAAAAATTATCAAGGATCCCAATGAGATTGTGTTCGTGTGGGTTCTTAGCTGTCTATATTTACCATGTTAAAAATTAAATTTAGCTTTTTGTTTGGAAAATAGTTTTGATGTTGAGGACCCCTTGAGAGTGGAGGCTCTCAGGGGATCACATTTGGAGAACCGCTGGTATGGAAGATTGGTACTAGCATCCCCAGGGGAAGCCTTCAAGGGAGTCCCTGAAGAGCTGGTCCCTGATGCCAAAACCCTTTATACCTCCCTCCATCCCCAGTGTACTCCCAACTGTGGGCCCGGCTTCCGACACCGAGTTATCCTGTGTAAGAGTGGAGATCACAGTGCCACGTTGCCCTCTACCCAGTGCCCAGCAGCTACCAAGCCACCCACCAGCATGAGGTGCAACCTCCGCCGGTGTCCCCCACCCCGTTGGGTGACTGGCGAGTGGGGAGAGGTATGGGGGCTGGCTTGAAAGTCTGTTGTCTCCAGGAACAGGTTGGGGGTGGGCCCAAGGCAAGGATCCCCAAGGAGTGGATTGAGGAAGGCTCCAGATGGAAGGGAGGGACTGAGTCCAGAAAACATTCATTCAACAAATATGAGTGTCTCTTATGTGCCTGACCCTGTGCTAAACTCTGCTGGGAAATAGAAAGGAGTCACCTTCACTCCTGGCAATGAGTTAGAGGCAAAAAAAAAAATCCATTATCTTGGATTCTGGTGAATTCTTAGCCCTTTCCCAATTTTTCAATCCCTGCCTTGGCTAGTCAGTTAACAACAGCTAAGTTGTCTAGGCAACTGGGTGGTATCCTAGATAGCATGCTAAATTAAAGGGTCAGAAGATCTGAGTTCAAATCCAATCTGAGATGTCATAGCTAGCCTACTAGTGATTTAATGCTGGGAAAGTCATTTAACCTTAGTTTCTCCATCTCTAAAATAATAACAACAATAGCTATCATTGATCTTCAGGTGCTTAGAAATGCTAGCTGTCATTATTGGCTTCCAAAATTGGGGGAAAACTGGTGGGGAGAATCAATAATCTCAAGTTTCTCAAGAAGGTCCTTATGGCTTAGTTTTTCCACTCTCAGTCCCCTGTTGTAGAGAACAGCAGCCACCCTGGGAAATCTTCCAGGGTCAGGAGGGGAGGAGCTGGGTGAGAGAATAATAACTCATATTTATAGAACACTAAAAAGTTTATAAAGCACTTTCCCCAAGGCCCCAAGGGGGGGTGGTGGAGAAAATCTAGTATCTAAGCCAAGACCTGAACCCAGGAGGAAACTTTTTACTTTACTTTGTATTCCCAGCACCTAAGGCATTGCCAGACACATAGGAATCACTTAATAAATGTTTGTTAAACTGGCCAACTGGTCAACTAATTGACTAACTGACCAGTTGTCCAATTGACTGTCTAACTGACCAACTGATTGACTGACCAACTGACTGACTGATTGACTGCCTGTCCAATTGATTCACCAGCTGACTGACCAGTTGAATGAATGAGTCAGTCAGTCAGTGACCAAAAAATCAAAAAGCATACTCCTTTCATCCTTGATACTCTTTGTGTGAAGTTCCTGCAAAACTCTGTGCCTGGTTCTTCTGGAGAATACAAGAAGCTCTACCCCTAGACCAGTGATGGTGAACCTATGACATGGGTGCCAAAGATGGCATACAGAGTACTCTTTCTGGGCATTCAGCCACCCTCTCCCTCCCCAGAGTTAGTTACTAAAAAAGCAGAGGGACTCCGGCAGAGCTGCTTCCCACCCCCTTTCTACTGTGCCTGATAACATTTTTTCACATCACTCACCTCTCTGCCCAGCAATCTAAAGGGAGGGCTTTCTCCTTCCCCTGTGTAGGGTAAGGGGGGGTGGGGGTGGGGGCAGGGTACACCTTGTCCTGGATGGTAGGGGCATGGAATGTTGTCTCTGAGGGCAGGTGGACATGACAGTGGGGAGGGTGGGGGGTGGGAGGCCCAGAACTCTGTCTCTAAAGGTTCATCATCACTGCCCTAGACTGAACCTAGACTCTGACAAGGTGACCACTAGGGCCCCTTTTGGCTCTGAATCTCACCTCCTTTAGGCAGTGTGTGTGTGTGTGTGTGTGTGTGTGTGTGTGTGTGTGTGTGTGTATGTGTGTGTTGGGTTGGGTATATGTTATTTTGTATGCGTGTGCATAGATACACATTCATCATGAGTTCCCCCTCTCCTGTCACCAGTGCTCAGCGCAGTGTGGCTTTGGGCAGCAGCTGAGGTCCGTGCAGTGTACCACACACACTGGCCAGCCATCCTGGGAGTGCCCCGAGGCCCTGCAGCCTCCAGCCATGCAGCAATGTGAGAGCAAATGCCAGAGCATCCCCGCTGGGGACAGCCCTGAAGGTATTCGCCAAGGGTAGAAGGAAGGGGAGAAGGGATTTGGAGGAGAGAAAAGGGTGACCCACATCTGCTGGGTTACAGGTGCCAACTCTGCTGAGAGTCAGTCTCCTTGCATGATACATATGCTTTTGCTACTGTTTCCATGCCTTATTTTGTTACACAAAACTTAGTCTATGTAAAGAAGCTTTGGGTCCAGAGTGAGAGAGATGACAGGTCTGCAGTCTGTCCTCTGGCTTGGTCTGATGCCATTCCGAGTTTTGGATTTAGTCTGGGCACCATATCTTGGGAAAGACCCAAGCTGCAGGGCATTCAGAGGAGGGTGACCAGGAGAGGGAGGACTCTATGTAGACCAAGTCCTATACGGAGGAACTGAAAGACCTGTCCTAGAGGGGGGAGAGATTGATTTTGAAGGAAAAGGAGACCTAAGATTGCCAGGGTCCCAGTCTTCTATTTTATGAAGGTGTCATGAAGCAAGGAGATTGGGCTTGTTCTGCTTGACCCCAGAGGGCAGAACAAGCAGCAGTGGGTTTTTCCTAAGGTAGTGAATTATCAGGATGCTGAACCAGCCCTGGTATCACCAGGAATGCCCTAACCATGAGAGTTATCCCAAAGTAGAATGCATGAAAGCATACAATTTTCCACTTGTTTATCTGGGTTTTGTGGTTTTATAGGATTATTCACTTACAAAAATGAAGAACATGGACATATGTTTGCATGATACTACACATATAACTCAAGTCGAATGGACTATCTTGGGGGATAGTGAATTCCTTGGTGCTAGAAGCCAGATGACCACTGGTCAGGATTTTGCAGAAAAGGATTCCTACTTAGTGGAGAGTGGAGAGGGTGGATGAGATGCCTTCAGACGTCTCTGCCACCTCTGAGATTCTGTAATCTCTTCTCTGCCCCCAAAAAAGACCTCCACCCCAAAGCACTTGATTGGTTCCCTCTCCCGTGAGGATTTGAATAAGGGAAGAGGAGAGATGCCCTCTCCAGACCCATCCCTCCCATTCTGGCTAGGCATGCTCCAAAGCCAGGCTTTGGTCAGCTGGGACTGGGTGGGGTGGGATGCTCAGACAATAGCTCCTGGCTCCATTCTTGCATTTCTCTTGGGTGGGGTAAACCACAGGCAGACTTAAGACATAGGCAGTCATGGGGTTTTGCAGCTACCCAGCCCAAAATTTTCCCTGCTGCTGTTTGTTACATGTGTGCTTGTTACATCCATGTATAATCCTGCCACGTCATGTGAGCCCCCTAGAGACAGGACAGGCAGTTCTGTTGCTTAGGATCAACAGAACAACACTCCAAGAGGGAGCAGCTCCAAGTACATCCTCAAACTGATATGATCATATATGTGTGTGTATATATAATATATAGAAGTATATAGATTATGCCCCCCTCAAACTAATATTAATACAAAAAGTAATTAAGGGTCGGCTAGGTGGCTCAGTAGACAGAAAACTAGGGCTAGAGATGGGAGGTCCTAGGTTCAAATGTGGCTGACACTTCCTAGTTGTGTGACCCTGGGCAAGTCACTTAATCCCCATTGCCTAGCCCTTACCACTCTTCTGCCTTGGAATCACTACAAGTATTGGTTCTAACATGGAAGGTAAGAATTTTTTTAAAAAAGCAATTAAGATCAATTTAGTTGTGCTGAAGAGGAAATTAATTACTTAGAGAAGTTCATGGATGGGTGTTGTTAATAACACTCTTGGTCTTTCAGCCTTCCATCATTATTCTGGTTAATGTGGTGCTAAACTCCTAGTCAGAGAGGCAATGAGTTAAATATTTTCTTACTTCTACATTTCCATGACCCAAGACAAAGCCCTGGCTGTCATGCCCTAGTTACGGCTCTGAGTTCCCTTACGGGGCCATTTGTCACTGCTCTGTGACCCAGATGATTCTCTGTGCCAGGCTGCGGGTGTTTTTGCTGCACGGGAGTTTCCAGGAGTGGCTCTGGGACAAATGAGTGAGCTGGAGCAGCCAATTACAAGACTCTTCCTTTCCTCCCTACAGAGTGCAGGGATGTGAACAAGGTCGCCTACTGCCCCCTGGTGCTCAAGTTTAAGTTCTGCAGCCGCGCCTATTTCCGTCAGATGTGCTGTAAAACCTGCCAGGGCCGCTAGGGGTGGGGGGCAGCAGCTGGAGACTGAAGCTGAGACCTGGAGGCTGGGGGCCAATGGGGAGGGGGTGGTAGTTTGAATTCATTATTTATTGGCCCTGGCCCTGTGCCCCAAGTGGACCAATGAGTCCCAGCAGAAGCCTTTTGTAAAACTCTATGCTTCTTCCCCAGCCTTGAGCGGGTGGTGAAAGGGAGGAAGCCCGGCTGGAGCAGAGAGGCCCAGAGATGGGGGCCCTGCTGCTGGGCTCCCCACTGCGATTTGACCTGCATTTGTACTGTGAAGAACCGGGAAGGGGGCTGGGGAGTTCCTGCTCCCACCCTCTTTGCCACCCTTGGTGCTATGGGGTGCCCAAAGCCGGTCCCCGGGTCTTCCCTTCTTCCCTTAAGCCCTGAGCACCCAAAAAGGACTCTGTTCCCTGTTCTTCCGCTTCTGAGAACACACGTGGGTCTGCAAATGGATGAGGGACTGCCCCCTCCCCCCCAAGCAAACCCTCCCCCCTCAGTCCTTGGTGCCCTCCCTCTATACTCCCAGCACAAGAAGGGTCCTTTCCCAGGTCAAGGCTGCCCCACACGGTGCTAATAGTCCCCCCTCTGGGGCATGGGAAGTGGGCAGGGAGCCATGGCCAGGGAGCAGCTCAGCCCTGGCCCCTCAGTGTCTCCCCACAAGCAGCCCCGGGTCAATAAAACTGTCTTGTGTCTACATCCCAGTCTGTGGTCCTTGGACACTCACCTGGGAGGGTCTACCCCATTCCAGATATCCCAGAATTCAGCTTTCTGGGAAGTGCTATGGTCTGCAAAGCCCTTTCTCAAGAACAGTTGAGCGGTTCAGCTCAATCTAAAGCCAGAGGCCTGGGATCATTTAGGGGCTCCAGGTTAGCCGGTGCAGAACGAGCTTGAAGTCTGAGGTCCAGGTCAAGTCTAGCCCCAGAGCCACTGAAGAAAAGGTCCAGATGAGGTCAAGACTCAGTCTTGGAATCAAGAGAGGTGTAGGGCTCACTTTGGGGTCAGTCATGATGATGACTGAGTACTTTAGAGTACTTTAAGGGGGCACTAGGTAGCATGGTGATCTGCCTTCAGACACTTCCTGTGTGACCCTGGACAAGTCACTTATCCCTAATCACCTAATCCTTTCCACTCTTGTCTTAGAATTGATAGTAAGACAGAAGATAAAGGTGGTTTTTGTTTTTATTGGAGTACTTTTAAGTTTTACAAGGTGCATTCTTCATAAGCCTGTTGGAGAATTTGTACAAATATCCCTATCTTACAGATAAGAAAACAGGCTCAAAGGGGGGAAATTGTGCAAGAAAATCCAGGGAGATCAATGACTTGAACACAGGAAGGGTTCTTTCACTCTACCTCTACTTCCCTTTCGTCAGTGCTAAGGCTGAGAGAACAGGGACTTTACAGAAGGTCTGGAAACCTTTGACAGAAGCCTCAAGACAGTTCTCTCCTCAAGGTAAGGGTGTTGCAGGGAAAAGGTTCCCACTCTCAGACCTTCTATAGTCTAGTTGGCCCATCTTGTGGCTCTTTCCAGCTGCTGGGCATGGCAACACAAATGTCTAGCACCACAAACAGGACTCATTATTCAGTCAGCTGAAAGCAGGTTGCTTCCTAGAGCAAAAAGAAATGCACATGGAGTGGTCACTTTCTCCCCTGATCCAGACTCACTAGGTGACCTCAGCCAAGTCCTCTTCCCTCTCAGGAGCCCTAGGGTTGAGCATCATGTGATACAGAAGGAACTTAAGACCCAGGGAGAAAGAAAAAGAGCCTTGTCTGCCCAAGGTCACCTGAGAAAGGTAGAAAGGATGAGATGTAAACCCAGTTCCTCTGCCTTCAAGGCCAGTGCACTTACCACTCTTCCACATCAAGGCTCTATTCCAGCTCTGGTTTTATGTTCTAAGGGTCCTCCTAGGTGACCTTCCCTGCTTAAAAGGGCCCTCCCAGCCCTGACAGTCTGTATTCTAAAGACTCTCCCAGCTCTGACATTCTCTGTTCTAAGGTCACTCCCAGCTCTGACATCCTCTGTTCTAAAGACTCTCCAGCTCTGACATTCTCTGTTCTAAGGACCCTCCCAGCTCTGACATCCTCTGTTTTAAAGACTCTCCAGCTCTGACATTCTCTGTTCTAAGGTCACTCCCAGCTCTGACATCCTCTGTTCTAAAGACTCTCCAGCTCTGACATTCTCTGTTCTAAGGACCCTCCCAGCTCTGACATCCTCTGTTTTAAAGACTCTCCAGCTCTGACATTCTCTGTTCTAAGGACCCTCCCAGCCCTGACATTCTGTGTTCCAAGGACTCTCCCAGCTCTGACATTCTCTATTCTAAGCTCCCTCCCACTTCTGACATTCTCTGTTCTAAGCTCCCTCCCACTTCTGACATTCTCTGTTCTAAGCTCCCTCCCACTTCTGACATTCTCTGTCCTAAGCTCCCTCCCAGCCCTGACATTCTGTATTCTAAGGTCACTCCCAGCTCTGACATTCTCTGTTCTAAGGACTCTCCCAGCTCTGACATTCTCTGTTTTAAGAGCCCTCCCAGTTCTGACATTCTGTGTTCTAAGTTCCCTTCCAGCCCTGACATTGTGTTCTAAGGACTCTCCCAGCCCTGACATTCTGGGTTCCAAGGACTCTCCCAGCTCTGACATTCTGTGTTCCAAGGACTCTCCCAGTTCTGACATTCTCTGTTTTAAGAGCCCTCCCAGTTCTGACATTCTGTGTTCTAAGTTCCCTTCCAGCCCTGACATTATGTTCTAAGGACTCTCCCAGCCCTGACATTCTGGGTTCCAAGGACTCTCCCAGCTCTGACATTCTGTGTTCCAAGGACTCTCCCAGCTCTGACATTCTCTGTTCTAGGAGCCCTCCCAGTTCTGTGTTTTGGGCAGAATGGATGTGTCCTTCTTTGCATTATTTGTTCTTTATCCCATGGTTCCTTGCAGTTCTAAAACACTAGCCCTCACCCAAGGACAGGTTAGAGGATAAGGTTTCTACCAGAGGGGATGTAGCTTGGAGCTATTCGAAGTGCAATATCTGTGTAAACCACCAGGGGGTGATCAAAGCAGGAACTATGCCAGCCCATTTAAGTGAGCGTGTGTTCTAGACTCACCCAGCAATCCCTTCCTTGGGCCACCTACAGCCTTCCCCTAATGCTCCCAAGAAGAATACTTAAAGTCGAGGAAGAATGGATTAATTTTTAAAATCTTAATTTTCTAGTTCCTCCTCTCCTCCCTAGAAGCCCAGTTTGGTTTCCCTGATAACTTATAGCCCCCCAAATTCAGTCACTTAGCATTTATTTAGTCTAAAAGTATTCACTGAAGTAAAATGAAAACAAGGTATACCTGGGGTTAAGACCAAGCAGCTTAAGCCAAACTGTCCTGGTTGGGGTAGTCTGAATTCTCCATTTGCATTTGTAGAAAAACACTTTTGGAGCAATCTCAATCTCCAGGTCAAAAAAGAGAAACTATCTCATTGTTTTACACTGACTCACAATCCCCATAGGTACTGTATTCAATTCCTGGTTGGCTGCTCCTACATGCAGATTATAGATTTAAAACTGAAAGGAGAGACTTTAAATCCAATCTTCTCATTTTTATATATGAGGAAACTGAGGCCCAAGGAGATGAAGAGACTCATATAAGATTACATAAACCAGAAGTAGGATTTGAACTCAGATCCTAACTCTAAATGCTCTTCATTCTCCCTTATTAACTTTCTGCCAACCTTTCCTTCCTCTCACCTTTCCTTTCTTCTACTCCCTTCCCTCTCTCCCCTGCCCTTCTTTCTCCCTTACCTTCTGTTTTAGGATTGATAAACTAAGTATTGGTTCCAAGGCAAAAGAGCAATAAGGGTTAGGCATCAGAGTTAAGTGATTTGCCCAAGATCATATACCTAAGAAGTATCTGAGGTCAGATTTTAACTCAGTTCCTTCCAGCTTTAGGTCGATCACACTGAGCCACCTAGCTGCCCCTTTGCCATATTTCAATGAGCTAGACCTGGGAAATACTTCCTTTCTCTCTCATCCCAAGCCACCTCTATAATCAGACTCAGTCATCTTGAATTCTTTTGAAGCAGTGATGGTGAACCTTTTAGAGATGGAGAGCTGGGCCCCACCCCCATCCCACCTCCCAGAAACCTTGTGCTATGACCTCTCTCCAAATTCCCCCTCATCAAGTGCCAGGCATGCCCCATCTCCCCTTACCCCACACAAGTGAGGGAGAAAGTGCTCCCATTAGACTGCTTGATGGAGGGGCAGGTGAAGTGAGGAATGTCCTCAGCTAGTGTAGAGAGGGGAAGGGAAGTTCTTCTAGCTCTTGGCTTTCTCCAGCTCTGGTACCTGTGAGCTGTCCACCTTACCTTCTGTGCACTCCTATTGGACTGCTGAACAAAGGGGTGGGGGATGTGAAAAAATGTCATCAGGAACAGTAGAGAGGGGGAGGGGAGAAGCTCAAACTGAGTCCATCTGCCTTTCTAGTAATGAACTCTGGTGGGGAGAGGGACCAGGTGCCCACAGAGAGTGCCCTGTAGGTCATCTTTGGCACCCAGGCCATGAGTTCACCATCACTGTCCTAGAGAGTCACACCTGGACAGAATCAATCACAAGGCACTATGTCTAGCCTTTTAAATGTCCCTTACACAATGCAATCATTATGCCCTTTCAAAGCTACTTTTTATGTTATCTTCCTCATTTCCACCACTCTTTTCCTCAGGGTTATTCAACTGTATCTCTTTAAAACAGCTACAGGGTCAAAAGCAAGGGGCTTCAATGGGTTACCTGAGATTCCTTCAGACTTGAAACCCCATATTCTTTATTCAGAAGACCTTTGAAGTTCTGTTGTTCCAGTCTTCTATAATATTTCCTCATGGGACTACATTATCCTTGTTTCTCATTCTCTTTTTCGTAACTGCCAAATAGCATAAAATATAGGCAGCAGTAACAAGTGTTGAGTGTAGAAATGGGTACAATGAGAGCTAGAGCCAGAATGGGGATCAGGAGGAAGCCAAGCATGGAGAACTCTGGGGCAAGAACCTGAGAAAACTGTGTGACCAAGTATCAAAGATCAAGTTGATGCCCCGAAGCAGAAACAGATAAATTAGAGTAAGAGTGTATTCAAAAAGTAAGAGCCAGCACAAGAAGTTCAGCAGACAGGTAAGTAAAAACTGATAGGTCTATCTCTCTCTCTCTTTCCCCCCTACTCCCCTCTTCCTCTCTCCCTCCCTCCCCCCTACTAAAACAGTTACATAGAACAAGTCTTTAATCAGGACAATGGAAACTTCGGACGACCACACAGAGTCAAAAACATATCACACAGCCAAATTGGGACTCTGGGAACAATGTCTCTGGGGAAATGCACCATGAATGGGAATGTTCATCATGGGAATTTCCAACAAACTGAAGAATTTGGGGTCTTATATATTTTGGGGAAAATAAAGGACAGGAAGGACAGTAGATTTGGTTTACATGGAGACAAGGGAAAAAAAGTTTGGGGGGTGGGACTAGACTACCTGGAAGAGGCAATGCAATGGGAGATACTTATAAAGCAAAAAGTTACTTGAGATTTGGTTATATCTAATAATTCTATCCAGGCTAAGAACATTAGGTACTTGAAGGTTTATTGTTCAGTCTAAGACAAGGGTCAGTCTGGGAGTTCCTTGAAGGCAAGTTCACAAGGAACAAAGGTAAATTTGGGGGTTCCATAAAACAAGGTTGTCAAGATCAATAAATGTAGGGAAATGTATGAATCTTGTATAGCTGCAGGAATGAAAAGCAAAGATTGACAGCTCTACCCCAATCACCTATCATCTTGCCATGAGAAGCTCCAGAGTATCCTGCATGGATCTAGGCTAGCTTCTAGGGGCATGATGGGCATTGGAAAGATTTTGCTCACCTCCATCTCAAATGTAAGACTGTTGGAGAGACAGCTGGAGGAAGCAAAAGGAGTTCAAAAGAAAAATTTGCTCACCAGGACTCTCACCATACTGGCTAGGTATCCTGAGGACCTGATTCACAAAAGAACTGAAATAGCCAGAAATTATATTCCAAATGTCTCTAGGGAAAGGAGATAAAATAGTTTCTGTAATTCAGGGAAGGACCAGTAGGTAACAGTAGTAAGTCTGGAAAAAACCAAGAAATGCTAATAGCAATTCAATGTAGTTGCAACAGATGGCAACTAGAAAATAATATAAGCAATTAGCAAGTTTGCTGAAATTTTATATACATTATCTCATTTGACTTTCACAGGCCTGTGAGATGGGTTCTATTTTTATCTCCATTTCCTAGAGAAGGAAACTGAAGCTAAAAGTTTAAGTAATTCATCCTTGGTGACTGCTAGTATCTTTCATAGGATTTGAACTCAAGACTTCCTGACTCCCAAGTCTAGTACTTTTCCACACTCAACACATGTACAGTTTATAGGCATATATAAACATTCCTCAATTGGCGTATAATAGCCATAGGAAAATCCATACCTCACCCCACCCCCAACATGCATAAAGGCTGTTATTCCCACTCCATGAGTGAGAAAGGGAACACACATAGCCCTAGACATCTCACATTTCTAGGGCTGCATTTCAATTGGAAAAATCTCTGTGTCTCTGAAACCCCTACTTACTGCTTTCCCAGAAAGCTGCTGATGTTATTGTTGAACTACTGTCTTCATTATTACCCTGCCTTCTGCTGGTTCTATCCTGAATTGCAATTGCTCCTAGAGGAAGAAGGTATCTATGTGGTATAGCGATTAGAGTGCTCAACTTGGAGTCAGGAAGTCATCTTCCTGAATTCAAATCTGGCCTCAGACACTTGAGTTATGTGATGGGGGGCAGCTGGGTAGTTCAGTGGATTGTGAGCCAGGCCTAGAGATGGGAGGTCCTGGGTTCAAATCTGGCCTCAGACATTCCCTAGCTGTGTGACCCTGGGCAAGTCACTTGACCCCCATTGCCTAGCCCTTACCACTCTTCTGCCTTGGAACCAATAGACAGTATTGATTCCAAGACAGAAGGTAAGGGTTTAAAAAAAAGAGTTATATGATGCTGGGCAAGTCGCCTAACCCTATTTGCCTAGTTTCCTTATCTGCAGAATGGACTAGAAAAGAAAATGGCAAACCACTCCAGCATCTCTGCCAAGAAAACCCCAAATGGAGTCACATGCCTGGCCAATATGAACCTAGAGGGAAAATGCCAATTTAGAATCTAACCCTTAGCCCAAGAGCTATATGGCATCAACTCTTGGGAATCAGACCCATAACTGCTATTGTCCTAACCAACACAAGCAGAATTCCTCTGGTCAACTCTGTCTTGGTCTGGAGTCAAGAAGATGAGTTCAAATGCAGTCTCAGATCCATACTAGTTATGTGACTTCAGTCAAGTGATTTAAATTCTGTCTGACTCAGTTTCTTCTAATTGTAAAATAAGGATAATATCAAAATAAGATGTTTTAAAGTGCTTTGTGCAGTGTCTGGAGCAGTAAGTGCTAGATATTATTATCATCGTCGTTATCACCCACACTCATATTAGGTGAGTAAACTCTATTCAGCTCCCACCCAAGATGGCCCCTGGAAGCTAGTCCAGGTGCATGTGGAAATACCTGCAATCTTCACTTAGCAACCTTGGAGGGCTTGAGGGAGAGCCCACAATGTTTGTCTTGCGTCTATTTATTTGGTTGCCTTGATTTGGGAGCCAAAATCCTTATGTTGTCATACTCCCTGCCATTGTCTTAAACAAGTTCCTACCTCTCTCTGGGTCTATTTCTCTGGGAAATGAGGTGATTGGCCCTAGTGATCTCAAAGGCCTTTTCTGGGGTCTGAGTGTCTGGGCCTTTTTTAAGCCTGGGGAGCTTTTTTATATTTATAGCATGACCCACTTAGAGCTGAGTCTGGAAGGCATGTAGACAGATGTAGGACAGCTTTCTTCTTCTTTTTTTTTTTAGTTTATTTATTTAATTAATTAATTTAGAATATTTTTCCATGGTTACATGATTCATGTTTGTTCCTTCCCCTCCTCCCACCCCCCTCCCATAGCCAATGAGCAGTTCCACTGGGTTTTACATGTGTCATTGGTCAAGACTATTTCCATATCATTAATATTTGCATTTGGGTGATCACTTAGAGTCTACATCCCCAATTATATCCCCATCAACCCATGTGATCAAGCAGTTGTTTTTCTTCTGTATTTCCACTCCCACCGTTCTATATGGATAGTGTCCTTTCTCATAAGTGTAGGGCAGCTTTCTAGTTGGCACTTCCTCCTTCCTTTAACTTCCCCTGAACTTCATGATTCCCATCACAGATTCTATTCTGCTACTAACCTACTATGTCACCTTAGACAAGTCACTTCCTTTTGCTGAGTCTTTGTTTCCTCTTGCCTGGAGGAATAGGAGAGAATAGCCTTTCCCAGTCTCCCACATGGGCATATGATCAAATAAGACCATGGATGGGAAAAGGTTTTGAAAAGTTAGGGGCAGCTGGGTAACTCAGTGGATTGAAAGTCAGGCCCAGAGATGAGAGGACCTGGGTTCAAATGTGGCCTCAGACACTTCCTAGCTGTGTGACCCTGGGCAAGTCACTTATCCCCCATTGCCTAACTCTTACTGTTCTTTTGTCTTGGAACCCATACACAGTATTGATTCTAAGACGTAAGGTGAGGGTTTAAGAAAAATGTCTCATAAAAACATCCTTTAGGAGAAAAAAGTTCTTCACATCTAACCTATGTATGTATGTTGTTCTTGTTTTGTCCCTAGCAGAAAAAGAAATTGAGTCTGGTTGAGCCTCCCATCTCTGAATAAAGAAAGGTTCCACATTTCAGACAACTGCTGTTACACCATCCTAACCTCAACCTCAGTCTTCCCCTGAGAAGCTTCCTCAGACTCCTTCCCTGACCCTGAAAAATGAAGCTATTGGGCTCAGGGGAGCCACATCTCCCTGGGCTCAGGGGACCACCATTCCTTTCAACAAGCCTGTATTAACAACATCCTATGTGCTTGATGTTCAAAGACAAAAAGGAATACAGCTCCCTGCCCTCAAAGTGCTTATAGTCTATTGGCCGAAGGAGAAATGAACAGAACCAAAGCTGCCTCCCAGCTTCCTGTTAGTAGAGTCCAGAGGCTGGACTCACTTCTAGGATACCCACAGCGCCATCTTGCCCCCTCCTCAGAGGAGGCCTCTTCTCTCTCTGTGGTGAGAGCTCCTTCCCCCCCTGGCCCTGCCCCTCCCAGTGATAGGAAGTGGGTGTGGGGGAGCAGAGGCCTTTGTAAGAGGAACTGATGCTCCCAGTCCTGCTACCCAGAGAGCCAGCACCAGGCCATGTCTGAGTCCCCACCAGGAGCCCCCTGATCCTGGCTCTCCCAGTAACCACAGCGAGCCCCACCTGCTTCACCCCAGAAGACCCAACCTAGGGCCAAGGGGACCCAGAGTTGCAGCCACTATGGTGAGTTGGGGTCACAGTGAAGCTCAGAGCAGCCTCACTCAGCTTGAGGCAATTCCCTGCCCCACCCTAGGGTGTCTCAGGAAGAACTCTAACCCTAGGGGTCTTCTTTGGGCTCTGTCCCAGCTTCAGATAGACCAGTGGGTGTGTGCCATTCCTCAGGTCCATCCCCATCCTCCTCCTAGACCAAGTAAAATGGAACAGCCCCCTGACTGAGTGTCAAAGACCTGGGTTCTAATTCTACATCTATCATTGACCTCCTATATCACTAGAATGAGTCCCTTTCTTGCTTTGTGCCTCAATTTTCCTATCTGTTAAATGAGAAGGTTGGATTTAATTGTCTGGAAGGGATTTACGAACTAAGGCTCATCTCCATTCTTTCCTGGGAGTGCAAAGCCAGAGCTTTTAAGGGTTTGGACCAAGGGCAGCTGATGCTACCTATTCAGGGGGAGGGTTTCCAAGGCCAGGAAGCTGACAAGGGGGACTGACTCTCCAGGAGATTCCTCTAGAGTCTCCCTTCCTTCTGGTGCCTGGGGATCCAGCCTAGCCAGCATCCATGTCTGCAGCTGGAATTAGGGCTCAGCTGGAATAGAATCCCATTCGTAATGATTCCTACAGTAAAATTGCCACTGCATTTTCTGTCTCTGTACTGTTGGTATTGTACTGTCAGAGCATAGGAAGTCATAATGCTGAACCCCATAGGCACTGTGATGTGCAAAGAGCCCTGATCAGGCCAGGAGCTAGGACACCTAAAATCTGAATCTGCTGCTGACTGACCGCTCAGTCTTTGGAAAGACTCTCTCCTTTTCCGAGGACCTTGGTTTCCCCATTTGTAAAGTGAAAGAGTTGGATCTAATGATCTCCAAAGCTCTCAGCTTGGACATTCTATGTTCCAGGGTCTTTCCCAGCCCTGATGTCTTGGGTTGTATTTTCTAAGGGCTTTTGTGGCCCCAGCATTGTTTTATTGATGCTTCTCAGCTTTGATGTTCTCTGAGACCAGGCGCAGGGCTGAGTAGAGCTGAACCTAGGCTCTATCTTGAACTTTGCTGTGTGCCACCAGTTTTCTGGTTCCCTATATCAGAGACTTTCTGGAGGTCTCTGGGCCACCCTCTGTTCCTTTAGGATGGAAATCACAGCCCAGAATCCTCCACCTCACTACTGCCTGTCCCTTCTTCTAATCTGCCTTGCCTTATTCCAGGGTCTTTTCTGTGTTAAAAGTTGGGGTGGTTGGGGCAGCTAGGTGGCTGTGTGACCCTGGGCAAGACATTTAGCCCCCATGGCCTAGCCCTTACCAGTCTTCTAACTTGGAACCAATACACAGTATTGAGTCTAAGATGGAAGGTAAGGGTTTAAAGGAGGAAGGTAGGACATGTGCTTGTAAAGACCTAGGAATTGGGGTAGAAAGGCAGGATGTCTGGTTCCTGAGGGAAGAAGGACTGGAGAAATGAATATCTGGGTCCCTGGGTCCTAGGCTTGGAGTCTGTATACCTGGGTTTTGAGAGGAGTCCAAATCCAAGAGGAAAAGGGGGATTGGGGGGCCTTAGATAGACACCTTTGTGCTGGAGGCCTGAGGAATGACTGAGTCTCCAAGAAGCCCAAAGACTGGGTCTAAGCAGCCCAGCTGAGAAATGAAGGTGCTAGTTGTTTTCATTTCTGCTTTTTTCCTAATTCTGCAATGTCTGTGTTCCCTCCACCAAGGATAGAGATACCCTAAGGTGGTGATGGTGAACCTATGACACAAGGGACAAAGATGGCACACAGAGCACTCTCTGTGGGCATGGGGCCCCCCTCCCCACCAGTTCATTACTAGAGAGGCAGAGAGACTCAGGCAGAGCTGCTCCCTTCCCCATCTCCACTGTGCCTGATGACATTTTTTCACATCCCCCACCCCTCTGCCCAGCAGCCCAATGGGAATGCACAGGGAGTAAGGTGGACAGCTCACAGGTGCCAGAGCTAGAGGATATCAAGAGTTAGAAGCACTCCCCTTCCCCTCTCTACACTAGCTGAGGACACTCCTCACTTCACCTGCCCCTCCATTAAGCAGCCCAATGGGAGCACTTTCTCCCTCACTTGTGTGGGGTAAAGGGGCTGGGGGAACAGGCATGGCATTCAGTCTGGGGTGGGGGGTGGGATAGGGGCAGGGCCAATCATTCAGTCTCTAAAAGGTTCACCATCACTGCTCTAAGGGTAGCATTTGTGGTTTCAGGAGTAGTAGAAGTGACGGGGAGACTGTGACAGCCCAACTACTTGTGTCAACCCAGAGCCATATGCACATGTATTGCCTATGAGAGACAGACTATAGATGCAGGGGATGCTGGGAGGGAAGAAAAGAGAGCCTATTGGGAAAATGAACCGATAGTCAGCCTTTAGGGCCCTTTTTGTCTATGACACAGATAGCCTATAATAGCTAAGCAACAAGATAAATAGAATGTAGGACTTTGGAGTTAGGAAGACCTGATTTCAAATCCTGCCTTAGACATTTACTAGCTGGGTGACTAGACAAGTCAATCCCTCTGTACCTCAGTTTCCTCACCTATAAAATGAGGCTAATAGCACCTGTCTCACAAGGTTGTTTTGAGGATCCAACGACTTAACATGTCTAAAGCACTTTGCAAACTTTAAAGAGCTAGATAGATGCTAGTTCTGAGTATCACTGATAATAAGCTCCATAAGAGCAGGAACTAGTTTCCCTTTGTACCCCAGTGGCTGGCTCAGAGTAGGTGCTTTAAAAAGTTTCTTGGATCAAATCTATTAGAAAGGTGACAGCCACAGACTGAGAATGTGACTGATGGCCATGGGTCTTGGCAAAATGAAGATGGTGGCCATGGTGATAGGACCTTTGATGGGGATAGACTTAAAGCTTTTGTTCCAGACCAGGGCTGGGATACATATAACTAACAGTGATGGGAAAGAGATGATGAAGACACCAGGGCTGGTAGTCAAGAGGGTGGATGACTTGCTCTATGATCTTCAGCAAGTTCCTTCCCCTTCCAAAGACACAGTTTCCCCTTCTAGAAAATAAGAGTCAAACTAGGTGCCCCAGGGCCCTCCGAGTTCTCTCATGTGCATCCTCCCAGCTCTGACATTCTGTGGTCTAGGGCAAAGGCATCAAACTAAAAAGAGGATCAATTATCCAGTAAGCTAACATGGTTTTTAAAATCAATAAGCAGCCTCCAGGGATCCTCTGGATGATGATTCTGTGACCCTGCTGCGATTTATCTTTGATGCCTCTGCTCTAAGGTCCCTCCCAGTTCTGCCAGGCCTGGGGAAGTTCCTTCTGGGCTCCTCTTAGGGCCCTTGCAGTTTCAATCATCTCATTTCTCCAATTCAAGAAGTGGGTATGACAGAGAGGACTGGATTTGGAGAAAGAGGACCAGGGTCCAAGCTATGGTTCTGCTGCTGGTTAGCTGTGTTTCCTTAGGCAAATCACATCATCTCTCAGTTTCTTCCTCTTTAAAATTAGGGGACTGGTGTTAAGTTGGTTTTAAAATTAGGAGATGGCGGGAGAAAGCTGGGTAGCTCAGTGGATGGAGATCCAGATCCAGAGAGGGGAGGTCCTGGGTTCAAATGTGACCTCAGACACTTCATAGCTGTGTGACCCTGAGCAAGTCATCTGACCCCCATTGCCTATCCCTTACCACTCTTTTGCCTATATACAGTATTATATTTACTATTTATTATATACAGTATTTAACTAATATGCAGTATTGGTTCTAAAACAGAAGGTAAGGGTTTAAAAATAAGTAAATAAAATAAAATAAAATCAGGAGATGGGTCCAGGGATGATCTGAAAGGTTCCATCTAGTCCTAAATCCAGTCATCTTTCCGGCCCTGACATTCTCTGTTTTGTTTTTAAACCCTAACCTTCTGACTCAGTATTAATTTATTATTAGCAGAAGTGTGGTAAGGGCTAGGCCACAGGCTTAAGTGACTTGTCCAAGGTTGCATAGCTAGGAAGTACCTGAGAGCAGATTTGAACTCAGGTCCTCCAGCAGACATCCTCTCTGCCAGCCTTCAGCCCAGATTCTCCATGACTGAAAAGGAATGTCCCTGAGTGTCTGTGAAGGCCAATGGGGACAAGAGCCATTCTGACAAAAAAAAGTCCTTAGCTCCTCCCAATCACCTAATGAGGTAGATGCCCCCAAACTCACTTACAGTAAAGGAAACAGAATCTCTGAAATGAAAGGCCCTGCCTAAGGTCAGATCATTGATGCCAGGGGCAGAGCCAGGCTTCGAACTGAGGAGAGGAGCTCCAAACTCCAAATCTGTTCTTCTTTCCATTCCACTCTGGTAGCTAGGTGGTAAAGTGGTTAGAGGACCAGAGTTCAAATCTGGCCTCAGGATGCTTTTTTAGCAAATTGCTTAATTGCTGTTTGTCTCAGTTTCTTCCTCTGTAAAAGAAAGCTAATCATAGTACTTAATTCCCAAGGTTGTTCTATGGATAAAAATGAGAGCTTTATAAAGCATCAGGTGCATAGTAGGGTCTTTAAAAAAAACAGGGGGCAGCTGGGTGGCTCAGTGGATGGAGATCCAGACCCAGAGAGGGGAGGTCCTGTGCTAGCTGTGTGACCCTGGGCAAGTCACTTGACCCCCATTGCCTAACAGTATTGATTCTAAGATGGAAGGTGAGGGTTAAAAAAAAAACAACACCAACCTTACTTTCTGTCTTAGTAATAACTCTAAAAACAGAAGGGCAAGGGCTAGACAAATGGGGTTAAGTGACTTGTCTAGGATCACACAGCAAGAAGTATCTGAGACTATATATATATATAAAATCCAGGTTGAATTTATCAACTCTGAGAGGGGGGAGAGAAGAAGAGAGAAGGACAATATGGATCCTATAACTTTGGAAAACTTACGTGGAAATTTGTTATTAAAATAAAATGGGGGGGGGGGGTGGGGCACAGCTGGGTGGCTCCGTGGATTGAGAGTCAGGCCTAGAGATGGGAGGTCCTGGGTTCAAATGTGACCTCAGACACATCCTAGCTGTGTGACCCTGGGCAAGTCACTTCACCCCCATTGCCTAGCTCTTACCACTCTTCTGCCTTGGAACTGATACACAGTATTGATTCCAAGATGGAAGGTAAGGGTTTTAATTAAATAAATAAACAAATAAAATAAGAATTAAAAAAACAGAAGCATCTGGGACCAAACTTGAACCCAAATCCACTGTGCCACCTAGCTGCCCCCACATGGAAGGTTCTTCATAAATGCCTTTTTGTTTTGACCCTGCTACCTCCTATCTCTCTCTTCTCCCCTCCCCCTGAAGCTGGGAAGAGGGGGGAGGTAGGGTCAGAGCAGGGCTTAATTAGGGCTGAGGCATGTTGGGATGTCTGCTAATGAGAGGGACATCTATACCCATGAGAATGTCTCTTCAGCAAGCCTACAGCTCTGGCCAGGGCCTCAGAGAGGAGCACTAGGGTGGGGCTGCCCCAGAGCCCAAGATAGATGCTGCACAAATAGCAGCGTCAACAGCATCTCCCCACGGCAGGGGCCACCCTTTGCAAGATTTCCCCCCAGCTTGGCCCAGGCTGCGGGCAGGCATCGGGAAGGAAGTGGCTTACTCTTTGTTCATCATCCTCAATAGCCTTAGGAACTGAGGGTGGGGGAAGGGGAGCCCAGGCCAGAGCCGTCCCCTCAAAGATCCAGTCACCCCAGGTCCTGGGGAACCCCTACACACCCTGCCCTGGCTTCTGGCTCTTCCCATGCACAGTTTCACGCTAGTTTACAAACTGCCTATTATAGTGGGTATGACCTAGAGCAAAAAGCAATTAACCACTCTAGGCCTCAGTTTCATCCCCAGATCAATGGGTATAATAATAGCTGTACCTGGTGCAATTCTTGCTTCTGGGACAGATTCCCAGGATCTGTAGGGAAGAGGGTGGAGGCTGGAGAAGGAGGTAGAGTAGACAAATGATCTGCCTCAGCTCGCTGTGGAAGGGGTGATCACATCCCCCAGAGAACTGACCCTCACTTTCCTGGCAGTGGAAAGGGGGAGACTAGGAGAGTCCTAAGAGAGATGTGTGACCAGATCCTGAGGGTAAGGACCTGGGGCTGGACAAAGAAGTTAAGAGGTATTTTTAGAGAGCTTGCCCTCCTGGAGCTTCCATTCTCCTGGTATTATGGAGAGTGAGATGAGAGCAAAGGAGAAGACTGAGCAAAGCACTACAAGAAATAAAGGAAAGAATGATCCCAAAGGAAGAGAAGATAAAAGAAGGCTTCAGGAAGGGAGGGAACCCCACAGAGACAGATAAGAAGGGAAATCCATTTCCAACCTAGAGGCTGAGAGCCCCCAGGAAGCTCCCAAAGCTCTTCCATCCTGTTTTCACCAATCTTACACAGGGTTTGTTCAGCCTGGAGACTTCCATACCCCAGGTTGGTCTGGTGGTTCCAGAGTCATTGAGATGGGGGGGGGGAGGTGAGGAAGGTATAGACTTCCTGCCCTCCCCATCAGCCACTGCTGCTAACTCTTGTCACTCTCAGCTGTCCTCCTTTCACAATACCCACAGTTGCAGTTTGGTTGACTCATCCAGCTTATAGTCAACTGTGACCACAACCTCTTTTTCCAGACCTTCCCTCTTTTCCTCCCCCATTCTCCCCACCCCCAGTCCAATCCACCCCCTCTGTCAGGAAGAGACTTCAACAACTTAAGAAATGTCTACTACTACAGTGATGGCAAACCTTTTAGAGATGGAGTGCCAGATTCCTTCCCCCCACATCAAGTGCCGAGCATGCCCCCCACACAGGGGAAAAAGAAACCACTCTTATTGAGCTGCTGGGCAGAGGGGGGGGTTGTGAAAATGCCATCAGGCTTAGTGGAGAGGGGGAAAGGAACAGAGTCCCTCTGCCTTTCTAGTAATGAACTCTGGGAGTAGGGGAAAGGTGGCCACATGCTCATCTTTGGCACCCATGCCATAGGTTTACCATCACTATACTAGTAAGAGTCTTCCAAAGTAAGCCCAGTGCAGTCTCCTGGCCAGGAAGCTGAAGGTGTCCCCATGGCATGGGCATTATACCCCCAAAACTATGGAAGTGTTTCAGGCAAACTGTAAGCAGGGAATTCCTTTGCTCTCTTCTCTCCTTGTGACGCCTAACCCCAAACATCCCTGAGAGAATTGTCCTCCTTGGATCGTCCTTTGGATCTGAGATGGACAGAGAGATACGCCTCCTTGATGCCATCAAGCTGTATCTTGGACATCCATCGGTCCTCTAAATAGGAGGGTCACCCCTATGTCCAGGCAAACCTCCCCTTGCCCATGTCTCAGTGCACACCACTCTAGAGTCACGTCTTCACTGTTGTAGAGTATAAAGACCCCAGAATTGATGTCATCTGGGACCAGCTTTCCATCCATGCTGTTCCACCCAGGAGACAGTCTTTCTCCTGGCCAGATTTAACATCACCTTCCAAATGAATAGATATCTTTTTTTTTATTTTTAAGCTAAGCTTCAGTGTCTTGCATCCTTGCAAAGGGTACCCTTCCCAAACCCCAGAGGTTCATCTCAAGCCCCCCACAACACCCAGAAGCTGATCTGGGCTGACTTCTATGATTTGACCTCAAAAGATTACAGCTTCACAAGCTAGGAAGAGGGCATAGAGAGTAGAGCATGGGACCTGGAGCCAGGAAGGCCTGAGATCAAATCCTGCCCCACACATTTACTACTCACGTGATTTATAGCTATGTGAAGTGGATAGAATACAAGGCCTGGACTCAGAAAGACTCAACTGTTCAAATCTGACCTCAGACACTTATTATCTATGTGATATTGGACCCTGTTTGCCTCAGTTCCTCATCTATAAAGTGAGCTGGAGAAAAAAAATGCCCAACCACTCCAGGATCTTTGCCAAGAAAACCCCAAATGGGGTCCAAAAGAGTCTGAAATGAATGAACAACAAAACAACCAAAGCCCTTTGAGATCATATGGCCTTCAGTTTCTTCATCTGTAAAATGAGGTGGTTAGGCTTAATAGTCTCTAAAATCCCTTCCAATTTAGCTCTAAATCTATGAGCCATCATTTAATAAAGAACCTGGAAGCCAAGGAATGTTGAATCACTTGCCTGAGGTCTCACGGGCAGGCTGGATGGAGCAGTAATGCTGACCAAAGTCCTCTGATGCCAAATCCAGTGGTTCTTCCCACCATGATTTGCCCAGTGCCTTCTGGGCTGTGTTAAATGGTTCTGCCCATCCAGCAAGAGCACAAGGCCATGGGATTTAGGGCCCTAAATCACTGTGATCTCTTTTCCTAAAGGAAGAGGCCCCTCTAGACCAGTCAAACAAAAACCAAAGTCTCCAAACCCCAGGACAACATAGACCAAAGGGGCCTGCGGTGTTTGCTTGGGAAAGAAAACAGAAACCAGGAAGTTTGGCCATTAACAGGGGAATAAAAGAAACCTGACTTCAGAGGCAGCCAGAGCTGAGAGGTATCCTTTGTGGGGGGAGGAGGGGCATGAAAAAGGAAGAGAGGAAGCTGGCTCTCAATTTCCTCCTCTGCAAAATGAGAGGATTGCACTAGGTGACCTCTTAATCTGAGCTTTTAAAAAAGGGGGTTTATTGGTAATCGTATTTCAATTTAACCACTTTCTTTTATAATGAAATGGATTTTAGCATTATGCATTTTGTCATGTTATATGTTATTTTTTATGTATTTTATGGCATGCTTATGCATGTACAAACATTATTCTGAGAAGGGGGCCATCCTAACTACCAAAGGGATTTGGAATATTTAAAAAAAAAAAGTTAAGGGGGCAGCTGGGTGGCTCAGTGGATGGAGAGCCAGGCCTAGAGACAGGAGGTCCTGGGTTCAAATTTGAACTCAGATACTTCCCAGCTGTGTGACCCTGAACAAGTCACTTAACTCCCATTACCTAGCCCTTACTACTCTTCTGCCTTGGAACCAGTACAGAGAATTGATTCTAAGACAGTAGGTGAGTATTTTTTTAAAGTATATGGTGTATAGGGCAGCTCAGTGTTAGAATGGATGGAGAGTCAGATCTGGAGTTGGGAAGATTTGGGTTCAAATTTGGCCTCAGACATTTCCTAGCTCTGTGACTCTGGGATGTCACTTAACCCTAATTGTCTAGCCTGTACCACTTTAAGACAGAAAGTAAGGGGTTTGTTTTTTAATATATTGTGTGCATATATTTTTTCAATTCAGTGACATTGGCCTCCTTGCTGTTCCCATCTCTGGACTCTGGACATTTTTTTCCTCCTTCCTCATCTCTACTTCCTGGCTTCCTTTAACACCTAAAATCCAACCCTTCTTAATTATAGTGCCCTCCCTCTCTTGAATGGGGGTCAAGTGACTTGTTGTTGTTGTTTTTTTAATAACCCTCACCTTCCATCTTGGAGTCAATACTGTGTATTGGCTCCAAGGCAGAAGAGTGGTAAGGGCTAGACAATGGGGGTCAAGTGACTTGCCCAGGGTCACACAGCTAGGAAGTGGCTGAGGCCAGATTTGAACCTAGGACCTCCCATCTCTAGGTCTGGTTCTCAATCTACTGAGCCACCCAGTGTAATATTGTAATATTATGTATCTATATTTCCCACATATAGTTTGTTTGTACATATTTGTCATCTCCCTCATTAGATTGTGAGTGCCTGGAGGGCAAGGATGTCTTTTATCTCTTTTTATATCTCCAGAGCTTTGCAAAGTGCCTGGCACATAATAGGTTCCCTCACCTTCCATCTTAGAATCAATACTTATATAGATTCCAAAGCAGAAGAGTGGTAAGGGTTAGGAGATGGAGATTAAGTGACTTGCCCAGGGGCACACAGGAAGTGTCTGAGGCTAGATTTGAACTCAAAACCTCCCATCTTTGAACCTGGCTCTCTATCCACTGATCCACCTAGATGCCCCACTTTTTTTTCCTTAACACCTTTACCTTCCATCTTAGAATTGATACTAAGTATTGGTTCCAAGGCAGAAGAGTGCTAAGGGTTAGGCACTGGAGGTTAGATGACTTGCCCAGGGTCACACAGCTAGGAAGTATCTAAAGCTAGATTTGATCCAAGGACCTCCCATCTCTAGGCCTGGTTCTCAATCTACTGAGCCACCCAGCTGCCCCCTTGTAGTAGACTCTTAATAATTGTTTATTGATTAACTGACTGTTCTTTCCCCCAAAAGATCAATCATTAACCATTTATTGGCATACCATGGCATAAGCCTTTATGTTCATGGTAGGCATGAACCAGGTCTTATCCATCCCAGGCTCCTTCAAAATCTATTAGAAGGGTTAAGCCATGCATTAATGAACCCCAGAATCTGACCATCTATTCCAACCCATTGCCTGACACACAACAATCCCCAAAGGGGTCACCAAGTCTTCTAGGGAGGGGGAGCCCATCACCTGGGCAATTTCCACCCCCTCCCCCTTGTTCTCCTTTCTGGGATTGACCTCCTCATCACAGCTCTTCAAATACATCTCAGCCTCTATCACCATGAGTGTCCTCAGCTCCTTCAGTCTTTCTTTGACTAGCTCGGATTGTTTATTCCCTCCTTTCCCCAAGCCTCCTCAGTCTCTCCTGGTCTTCCTTCAGGCCCTAGCTCAAGGGCTTCCCTCTCTCCTACCTCCCTTTCTCCTTTCCCCCCTTCTCCCATTGCCTCCAATCTCCTCTCATCCTTCACCATTGTTAGTGCTCTGACACTAGAGGGAGCTCTCCCATTTTCCTTCTACCTTGCTTGGGTCCTCAGTGTATCTTCCCGGTGGAATGGACTCCCTCTGGAGAGTGGAGGCTGTTACCTTTACCTTTTTACATCACCCATACCAACTACAATGCTGCCTGTATTTTCAGTGATTCAGATCAGAGTCAATAAAGTTTTGTTAAGCATCTTAATTTAATTTTTTGTTTAAATATTAAGTATTCAATATTATACTAGAACAGATTGTATTATGTGTATTCTAATGTTGCATGATAACATATTATATATTATATGTATTATAATATGCCAGGCACTATGTCAAGTGCTGGGGCTACAAAGAAAAGCAAAAAACCAGACCTTTCTCTCAAGGAACTTATTGTCAGATGGGGAAGGCAACAAGGGAACATCTAGACACCAACAAGACAGACAAGCTAAATTGCAGAGAATCCACCACATTCACTGAAGACAAATGAATCAGTGGATGGATTAACAGTTGGTGGAAAAGGACTGAAGGGCGAATGGGAGGAGCTTTCTTGGAAGCATTGGTGAATCCTAGAAGAGGATGATGTCAATGGCTATCAATTTAAAGTTCACAAAGTTCTTTAGAAATATGATCTCATTTTATCTGCCACTTACTACCCGTGTGACTGTGGATCAGTCCCTCCCCCTAATCTAGGCCCAGGTTTCTGCAACTACAAGATAAAGATTTCTGCTTAGAAAAGGCCCCAGATGGGTCCCTTCTCACACAAGAACCCCTTTCCTTTTCCCCTGTCCCTCCCACCTCGCCTCTTCTGCCACCCCTTCACAGGCAGAAGGCTGATGAACCCCGAAAAGTCCTCCCTCAGTTTTCCCAACAACAGCCACAAAATGATCATTTGGCAGTCTTTGCCTTCAGAGTTTATGCTCTCACAGGCAAGATGCAGCTTGTAAACAAATGGAATGGGGGCCTGACACAAGCCCAGATCACCGAAGAAGGAGCCAGCCAGCCAGCATCTTCCATCTGGTGAGCTGGGCTTTTGCCAAACTCTCATTACACTAATAAGTATGAATCCAGGCCAAAAAAAAAAGAAAGAAAAAAAGATGGAGCAGAGATGAAAGCCAACTAATCACCAGAATCTACTCCAATTATTGAGGCTGTTGCTCTTGGTTCTTGCAAACTACATCAAAACCCTTCAGCATGCAGTTTGGAGTTGCAATGAACTAACTTGCCCCAAGTCACCTTGCCAAAAACTCTCTGAAAGATAACAGCAGAGACCAGACTTGGGAGGGCATTGAGGCATTATCAGCTGGTCTCAGGTATCCTTCTGGGATGGGGACAGCCAGGAACAGGCAAATCTGACCTAAAAGAGTTGTGTGCTCTTAGGGCCTGAAATCCCCTAGGTGAGAACGATCATAGTTCCCATTGTCCTAGAGAGGTTTGCTTTTGTATATGTGGTTTAGAAAAAGAAGCATTTGTATTGCTTCCTTTTACTTTATGTCGACTCCATTTCCCCATAGATGTCACTACTGCTCTTTCCACCTCCCAGAAAGTCATCTCTCCTAAGAGAATGAAAGGAGGGGGGAGGGGGAAGAAAGAGAGAGGAAAAGAGGGAGGGGAAGAGAGGGTGGAGGAGAGGAAGTAATAGGAGGAGAGGCTGGGAAGGAAGGAGAGAAAAGGAAGGAAGGAGGGGGAGAGAGAAAGAAAGAGGAAAGGAAATAGAAATAGAGGGAGAGGAGGGAAAGAGAGAGAGAAACAGAAAGACAGAGGGAAAGAAAGAAACAAGAGAATATATTTTAAAAAAAGTAATATTAATAGTGTTGGAGCCTCTGAGGCCTGGAAAGGAAATTATTTGCTCATGATCACATAGACTATAAATGGAAAATTCAAGTATTTGAACTCAGTACTCTCCAGACTCCCAGCCCAATGCATCACATTCCTGGGCCAGCTGGAAGCCCTGATCAGATGGGGTGGGGAGCCCTGGGGACAAGAGATAAGTCTAGGGTGGGGAGGACTAAGTAGGGGAAATAGATTCAATCTAGAACGGCCAAATCTATGAAAGACCAGCCCCATCTCTGCCTACCAGCGCCCAGAAGACCTAGGGAGAGCAGCCTAGACTTGTAGAACTTTGTAGCTATTCTCTCAGTTACCTTGTATTAATCGCGGCTCCTGTTACTCTGACCCCCTAGGGAGGACTCTTTGTTATCTTGTAACACAGTTCCCTAATCCCCTCTCACCTCTGTTTACAATCAATTAATCAACAATCGACTAGATGCCCTTCACTTTGTGTTGGCCACTCCGGAAGAATCTGAGGATACTGAGATAAAAGGGTGTCAGACAGCCCTCGGGGTGTCCTTGGGGAGCTGACTGGCTACTTTACCCTCCCTCTTCCAGGGACGCCCCCCAGCCCTGATCCCTCTGTGTAGCTGAGGCAAACCCCCTTTCTGACTAGCTCTAGCCAAGACCCTTCTGGGAAAGGCCATTTCCATGAGTTGCCCTTGGACTTTTCTCCCCTCTCCCTAGGACTTTTTTGTACAAAACCCCCTTTCCTAGCCCCCCACTCCCAGCACCACTCTCTCCTGGTCATCACTTCTTAGCGCAGTGCCTGGCACATAGTAGGCACCTTTATAACGCTTGTTCATTGACATTCTCTGTATGTGCTGTCTTCCCTATTTGAGGGGAGGGACTGTCTTGGTTGTTAGACAGGTATCCCTTCCACTTCATGGCTTGCCCCATCACAAGGTTTCCCTATATGGCCGGTTGGCAGAAGAAATTAAATGGGAAATTGGGGGGAGTTTTTGAAGGGCAGCAGACAGCACAAAGTTTAGGAACTCCAAAATGCACAAAAGATATGGATGGTATTGTATAATATCAACATGCTTTATGTTTTAACACCACAAATGTACACAATTTCTTTTTTAAAAGTTAAACTAGGTAAAAACTTAGTTTGTGAAAAGAATCCAAAACCCAGCAGATGACACACAAAGGCTAGAAATTGTCAACATGGAATCTAGAAACCCCAAACTTGTAGCCTAGTAAGATCTGATGAACCCCAAGTTTTAGGACTAGATCATGAGTTGGAGCCCCCAAAGCTTGTCCTTGTTCCCATGAGAATCCACCCTGAAGGAAATCCCAGGCTAGCAGTTTCAGACTGAAGAATGGACCCCAAGGTAAAGACATTCCCCTTCATGTGGGGCCAAGGCCAAGCCAAGTGACTCTTTAGCGCAGTAGGCAGCCTATCAGTCTTGCTTAAGCTAAAGGTCCTGAGTTCAATCCTCAGAAGGAGGATATGATATACTGGGAGAAGCTTCTGGAAACAAGAAGAGTCACTTGGCTTGGATTTGGTCCAACCTGACAGGGATTGTCATTTACCTTGGGGTCCATTATTCAGTCTGAAACTGCTAGTCTGAGATTCCCTTCAGGGTGGCTTCTTACAGGTACAGGGAACTAGGACAAGTTTTGGGGGCCCCAACTTACAAGCTAGTCCTAAAACTTGGGGTTCATCAGCTCTTATTAGGCTACAGGTTTGGGGTTCCTAGATTCCATGTTGACAAAATATAGAGATATCCTAACATTCATCTACATATAGCCTATGACCAAATACATAACTCAGATTTTACAATCAGGTCCTGTAAATACTCCATAAATGGGGGGGGGGGGAAGGGGAGGGAGATCAGACTTCTTCTCTGGTATGAAGGAAGGGCCAAAAAATTTTACTCAGATTTTCTAGCTCTCAGGGGAGCCATGTCCCTTACCCCTACAATGTGGAAGGAATGCCTGTATTTTTATCCTCAGGATAAAGCATGGTGACTAACATGCAATAAATTAATAAGTCATTTTTCATTCATTCATTCTTCCACCATCAGTCATCTCATCTCATGAGCTCATGCTCATCTTCTATAACTTGTCCTCTAATAATTTCTGTTCATCATTTACCTTACCAAATTCAAAAGAGTTCAGACTAACTATCCACACAGGAAAAACTAAGTGGATGAAGAATACTGTTTGTCCAGACTGAGACACCTTTAAAACTGTTGCCTCAGAACATATATCTTGAATAGACACTGTCTAGAAAATAAGATGGGCCTAGAATTGAAGAAGAGGCGGAGAGCAGCCTGACTTGTCTTTGGGAAATTGCTTGGTGCTTTTAGTTACCTCCACTTTAATCTTGTCCCTGAAACAAGGACCCTTTTTAAAAAAATACTAATATCTTTCCAATGACGTTATATAATTATGAGTCATAGCATGCCAAAATTAGGCCCTGAAACATAAAATTGTAGGTCATATAAAGGGCAACAAAGAAGACCATTGTGGGTATGAGCCAGCTTTGTCATCTTAGCTACCAAGAATTATACAGAGGAAGCAGCCTATGGGATGGCATCAGAAAGATGCATGATTAAGAAAGGAAGTAGGCCAGTCATGTGGCAAGGGCAAGGGATAAGAAATGGACAGCCCTTGTACTCCTTTGATAGGCACATGATACCAAGAGAATTTGAGAACAGCACCCAGAACATTCAGTCAACTCCTTATGGAAGACTTCTAGAAAGACACAAACAGAACCATGGAGGACAAGAAGGCAAGAACAGATTTCAGTTCACAATTACATATGGAAGTCTTCCTGTCTATAAGATTATAAGTCTATTAAAAGTAGAAGAAATAATAATAATAACTCACAGATGGAGGATACATATCTGTAAGCCCCATTCCTAGGAAACTGAGGCTCAATCCACTGAGCCACCCAGATTCTCCCTTCTCTCTCTCTCTCTCTCTCTCCCTCCCTCTCTCTTTCTCCCTTCCTTCCTTCCTTCCTTCCTTCCTTCCTTCCTTCCTTCCTTCCTTTAAATCTGAATTCAGTCACTTCTTAGTTGTGTGACCCTGAACAAGTCACTTAACTACCCTTGCCTAGCCCTTAAAACTCTCCTGCCTGGTAACTAATACACAGTATTGCTTCTAAGACAGAAGGTAAGGGTTATTTGGTTTTTTGTTTTTTTTTTAAGGATATGTTGAATTTATTATGTACTTGCAAAAAAAAGTATTGGCAACTGCACATAGTGATGGCAAACCTATGGCACAAGTGCCAAAGATGGCACATAGAGTTCTCTCTGTGGGCAGGAGGATGCCCTCACTTTCCCCCCATCCAGAGAAAAGCAGAGGGACCAGGGTGGAACTGCTCCCTTACCCCTCTCCATTGTGCCTGATGACATTCTTTCACCTCGCCTGCCCCTCTGCCCAGCAGCCCAATGGGAGTGCTTTTCCCCTCCTCTGTGTGGCACTGCCTAGCACTCAGTTGGGAGAGGGCCACAGCACTTGGTCTCCAAAAGGTTTGCCATCACTGACATAGAATCATATTTTTCAATTCTGCCTCTCTGGAAATGTTCTCTCTTTTTTTAATGCTTTTTTTAAGAATGAGGGGGAAAGGGAGGAAATGTTTCTTTTTTTAAAGTGCATCAGTTTCCTCATCTGTCAAATGAACCGGAGAAGGAAATGGCAAACCACTCTAGTATCTTTGCCAAGAAAACCCCAAGTGGGGTCATGAAGAGTCAGACATGACTGAAAAATGACTGAACAGAGAAAAAGTAAGGAAGAACACACAAGCTCTTGGAGCTGGGAGAATTAGGGAAGGCTTCATAAAGAAGTCTGTCCAGTCACCAGAATTCAGCCAAGAAGGAAAAGCATTCTAAAAGGTAGTGATAAGGAGGGAGGACATTCAGGCAGGAGAGATAACTCATGCAAATGGCAGAAGCCCAGATATCATGTCCTCTTAAGGAAGAAGGCCAGTGGGTCTGGATGGCCCTTGGCATTTTGGGTAAGGGAAGGGGAAACTATGCAATAAGTCTGGAAAGGGCCTTTGGAATTGCAAAGACAGCAGAATTCTGATCAATGCAGTGACCTCAGTGCAAGGATATCTGTCTCCTGGCAGCCCAGAGGTAGCAGATTCTAGTTCTGCAGAATGTACATTGCCTGGTATGGCTAGGACTGGTCTTACTTAGCTGTATTTCTTTGTCACTGGGAGGAGCAGGTGAATTCACTGGGAAGTAAAGTTGGTGTTTTAGAAAAGAGTATCCATAAGATATTTAATTTGTTTAAATTGAAGGAGGAGATATATTGGGACTAGATTATGGTGGGCCTCAAGTGCCAGGTTAAGGAGTTTACATTTTATCCTTTGTGGCAATAGAGAGCCACTGAAGGTTTTAGAGCAGGAAACTGAGGAATCTCTGCCTCCTTTAAATCCCATTCATGCATAAGTGATATCTTTGGGTGTTTTTAAGAACAAAGGACAAACAACAGCTTGAGGAAGACTCCTTAGGAAGTTGTGTGGAGTTAGCTTCCCTGAATGGTGTCTGGGATGCCAGAGTATGCCCTGAACACATTAAACTAGAATTTAAAAAGGTGACCCTGTGGAGCAGCTAGATGGTTCAGTGGACAGAGCACCAGTCCTGGAGAAAGGAAGTCCTGAGTTCAAATTTGACCCCAGACACTTTCTAGCTGTGTAACCCTGGGCGAATCATTTAACACCCATTGCCTAGTCCTTACCACTCATCTGCCTAAGAATTCAGTATCAATTCTTTTTTTTTCTTCCGTCTTAGAATCAATCCTGTGTTGGTTCCAAGGCTGCAGAGTGGCCTGGAAGATGAAGTAGGCAACTAGGCGATACAGTGGAGAGATAGGCTTCTGGGTATGGAGTCAGGAAGACCTGATTTCAAATCCAGCCTTTGACACAACTAGCTGTGTGATATTGGGCAAGTCATTTATAGAAGGTAAGGGTTTTTTAAAAAAGAATTGATACTGAGTTCTTAGGCAGAAGAGTGGTAAAGGCTAGGCAATGGGGGTTAAGTGACTTGCCCAGGATCACACAACTGGGAAGTGTCTGAGGCCAGACTTGAATCTAGGACCTCCCATCTCTAGGCCTGGCTCTCTATCCACCGAGCTACCCAGCTACCACCCTCCCCACCCCCCCATCAATTCTAAGACAGAAGGTAAGGAGTTAAAAGAGAGAGAGAGACAGAGAGAGAGAGAGAGAGAGAGACAGAGAGAGAGAGAGAGAGAGAGAGAGAGAGAGAGAGAGAGAGAGAGAGAGAGAGAGAGAGAGAGAGAGAGAAAGAGAGAGCTTGACAATAGAGTCTAGAATGAGGAAGGTGGCCCTGATCAGACCACTTCTAGAGCAATAGGTGCAAATATAAGAAAACACATTGGGCAGAGGAAGGAGGACCATCTCTGTAGTCAGAGGACCTTCCTGGCTCTGTGACTATGTGATCTTGAGCAGGTCCCTCATCTCCCCGGGCTACAGTTTCCTCTTTCGTAAAATGAAGAGTTTGGACCAGAAAGTCTGTTGTTGAACCCTTTTGGAGGAGGGAGAGAGAGAAGCAATGACCCCTGGGAAATTAGGAAACACCTTGTGCTCCTTACTCCCCCTCCAGGGTAGCAAGGAGCGGTTTCACTGGCAAAGTCACAACGTGAAACAGAGTGGTGTGGACGACATGGTGCTGCTCCCCCAGATCAATGAAGATGCCATTGTGAGCAACCTCAAGAAGCGTTTCCTGGATGACTACATCTTTGTATCCACCCAAGACCAGCTGGGAACCAGTGCCAGGTGGAACCTGAAGGGTTCAGTGGAATGCTTCTTTCCCTCTCCTTCCCGTCCATCCCATGACCTCTCCTTCTCTTCCCTCTACTCCTGCTTCTAACCCTGCCAGAAGGAAAGCAAGGCTGGGCAATTGGTCCTAGCTCTGTCCTGCCCTAGGGCATGAGGTTCTGGCTGCAAGGTGGCCTGGAAGATGAGCTAGGCGGCTAGGTGATGCCATGGAGAGATAGTCTCCTGGCTATGGAATCAGGAAGACCTGGGTGGTTTGGATTCAAATTCCAGCTTTGCTGCTTACTAGATGTGTGACTCTGGGCTTAGATTAAAGTCCTCTTCCAGCTCTAATTTCATGATCCTTTTAAACTCTTACCTACTGTCTTAAAATCAATACTAAATATCAACTCTAGCTTTTACTAGACAACTGGGGTTAAGTGACTTGCCCAGGGTCATCCAGCTAGGAAGTGTCTGATTTCAAATCCAGCCTTCCACACAACTAGCTGTGTGATCTTGAGCAAATCACTTCACCTCAGGTTCCTCATTTATGAAATGGGGCTAATAATAGCACCTACTTCCCAGGACTGTCCAAAGGATGGAATGGGATGAATGTTAAATGTTTGGCACAGTGCCTGGTACAGAGTAAGTGCCTATAAATATTAACTCTTATTATTACACAAGAGGATTAGCTGAAAGGACTGGGCTTGGAAAAGAAAAGCCTGGGAGGAGGGAAAGTCACACATCATACATTTGCCTGGCCTCAGAGGGCAGAACTAGGAGCAATGGGTGGATCTTGGGTCCACAGATCTAAAGCTGGAAGGATCTCCCATCCCAAGCCATCTAATCCAACTGCCTCATTATAGAAATGAGGGAACTGGAGCCCGGAAATGGCTTACAGGCCAATTTTAGTTTCATGGAGAGAAAAACCTAACCAGGAGAGCTGGACAAAAGAGGAAGGAGCTGCCTCACATGAGGGCTGCTTCCCCTCCCCAGAGGTCTTTAAGCAGATGCTGGACAGTCATTTGTTAGCTCATGTGGTAGAAAGAGCCCTGGTTCTGGATTTGGGTGGTTTGGATTCGAATTCCAGCTTTGCTGCTTACTAGATGTGTGACTCTGGACTAAAGGCCTCTTCCAGCTCTAATTTCATGATCCTTTTAAACTCTTACCTTCTGTCTTAAAATCAATACTAAATATCAATTCTAGCTTTTACTAGACAACCGGGGTTAAGTGACTTGCCCAGGGTCATCCAGCTAGGAAGTGTCTGAGGCTACATTTGAACTCAAGACTCTCCATCTCCAGGCCTGGCTCTCTATCTACTGAACCACCTATCTGCTCCAAGTCTGTGTTTTTTTAGGAGGGTTCTCATTCCAAGAGAGGCTAGACCAGAGTCTCTCTGGGTACACTGAAAGGGGAGGAAGAGATCCAGCAATGCACCGTGTCTAGTCCTTAACTCAGCAGCTCAGACCTACATTGGCTCAGTCCTCATCTCTGTCAACCCCTTCAAGCAGATGCCGTATTTCACTGACCGGGAGATCGAGCTGTACCAAGGAGCGGTGAGGCCCAGGCCCTCGGAGGTGGTTGGGGTGGACTTGGGGTTTGTAAGCATAGGTTGCTTGTCTCTGTCTACCCCATTTCATGACACGGGCCAATCTGACTAAATGATAGTCTTCACTTCCAATCAGCTTCTACCTCACCCCTCCCTCCCCAACATCTGTTTTTCTTGGTCAACCAGGGTCTCTGAAATGCCCCAATCCCCCAGATCTCGGACGTTCCTTGGATGCCCACTGAATTTCAGATGTTCCCAATGTTTCCCAGAATTCCAACTCTTAACAACTTCCCTTGAGCCTCAGTTTCCCCATTTATAAAATGAAGGGGTTGGACTGGATGACTTTCAAGCTCCCTTCCGGTTCTAAATCTAGGATTCTATGATCACCCTCTTCCCAGTGCCATAAGCAACCCACCTCATGACTATCATAATATCAAAGGGCAGGGAGGGGGCCCTCAGGGCTCTGCCCACTTGGTGCCCCTCTGAACAGTTGAGAGGGTCAAGGGCGTGACTTTCTCCTCTTCATCTCCCCCCACCCCAGGCCCAGTATGAGAACCCACCACACATCTATGCCCTCACGGACAATATGTATCGAAACATGCTCATTGACTGTGAAAATCAGTGTGTCATTATCAGGTACCACCAAGCCTCCCCCCCTTCCCTCCCCCAGGCCACCCTGGCTCTCCTGGCCTCTTGGCTGGGTCCCAGTAAATCCATCCAGAAGCTGGTCACCCGGACCTGAAGATGTCCATCCTCATCCATTCCCTCTATCCACCTTCTTCCCCTGGTTACCTGGGGTTGAGGTCACACAGCACCCTTTGGTTTCGCCTTCTTCTGGGAGAGCTGAGTCGGGTCTGAGTCCCTCCTCTTCCCCCACAGTGGAGAAAGTGGGGCAGGGAAGACGGTGGCTGCCAAATACATCATGGGCTACATTTCCAAGGTGTCTGGAGGGGGAGACAAGGTCCAGGTGAGTAGGAGGGAAGTGGGGATGGCCACCTTCCAGAATTCCTTGTCTTCACCTGGAAAATACTGGAGACCACGAAGGACATGGGAAAGGGGCAGTTAGCCTGAAGAACAGATAGCTTTGGGGGATCAGTGGGAGGGAGGGCATAGTCCAATGGCCCTCAGATATTTGAAATGCTTAAAAAAGGGATTCGATTTGTTTTACTTGGTTCCAACAGGAACACTGTGGGTAGAAGCTGCAAGTGGCAATTTAAGCCTGAGGTGGACTCCTCAGTCCTGAGAACTGTGGGTTGCCTCAAGAGGGAGTTAACTCCTCATTACAAATAAAAATATATCCAACAAGCAGAAGTTGATTGACCATTTACTAAGGCTGTTATATTAAGGTTCATTAGAAAGAGCTAGATTTGAAGCCAGAGGATCTGGGTTGAAAGCCTAGCTCTGTGACCTTGGGTAAGTCACTTAACTTCTGAACCCTAGCTACCTCATCTGAAAAAATGAGGACGCTGGACTTGAGGACCCTTTCCAGCTTTTCATCTAGATTCCTAGGAGGGTCTTGGAAGGGATTCCTACTCAGGATGAGTGGACCCAGAGAGTCCTGGCTCCAGTCGAGCCTGCTTGTATAGCCACTTCCTCTCTTTGGGGCTCAGTTTCCTCACATGTAAAATGGAGATAAAGATGCCTGAACTGCCTTCCTCACAGGAATAGTGTGAAGGAAATGCCATCCAAAGCTTAAAGTATAAGAGAAATGAAACAGATGAGGATTGGGCTTGTCATTTCTTTGGTGTAAAGAACTCCCAGGTTAGAAAACTTTCTCTACTATTGCAGGTGGGCACCTCTGCAACTTAGAGGTTTGCCTAGAGCACTGAAGGGACTTGCCCAGGGTCAGAGGTAGGACATAAACCCAGGAGGCATTCCAGGCTCCTCTCCGTAATTCCTACCTGTGCCTCCTACCTGGCACGTGGACTAGGACCTATTACTTGAATAGAATTTGGGAAATTGAAAAAGAACCTAAACCCAAAGAGCCCTTGGAAGTTTATTAAAAAGATAGCCTCTAGGGGGCCAGCTGGGTAGTTCAGTGGATTGAGAGTCAGGCCTAGAGATGGGAGGTCCTGGGTTCAAATATGGCCTCAGACACTTCTTAGCTGTGTGACCCTGGACAAGTCACTTGACCCCCATTGCCTAGCCCTTACCACTCTTCTGCCTTGGAGCCAATACACAGTATTGACTCCAAGACAGAAGGTAAGGGTTTAAAAAAGAAAAAAGAATTTGGGAATTCCTGATTGAGGAGACTTCCCTTTACCAAAACAAGTTATTGGCACCTTCTCTGCAACTCAGAATCTTAAAGATTTCCAGGCACCTTGAGAGGTTAAGCAATTTGCCTGGCCTCATACAGTCAGTATGGGGCAGGAGCAGCACTTGAAGGCTAGCTCTATATGTTCTCTAGCTCTGTATCTATCTCCATCTATTTCTATTTCCCCCATGCAGCATGTAAAGGACATCATCTTGCAGTCCAACCCGTTACTTGAAGCATTCGGCAATGCCAAGACTGTTCGCAACAACAACTCTAGCCGCTTTGTGAGTCTTCCCACTATGGGTTCTGGAGCACACGACACCCAACCCAGGTCCCTTGCCCAGCAGCATCAAGTCTTCACAAGGGCCTTGGTCCATGTGCTCAACCCTCCCATCACAGAGCCCCTTGTCACTGGTGCCATCCCTCTCCATACCACTCAGCCTCTCAAGCCCAGATCAAGCCCTCCTCCTACTTCCCTGAAACCTATCCTGCCCAGCTGACCTCATAGGACTCTCTCCCCTCACTGAATGGAAGAGTACTGAGTATGAATAGTTTGGCCCTAAGAACTATTTCCTCCTTGAGAAAGTAGAAAGAACACTTGATTTGGGAGCCAAAGAACTTGGCTCTGAATCCCAGTTCTGCTGTTTACTTGCTATGTGAGCAAATGTTTCCCCTCTGAGTATCACCTTCCTTATCTATAAAATGAAGTGGGATCCAATTAACTGGCCTGTAAAATCCCTTTCAGCTCTAAGTCTATGAGCCCATATCTGTAGGTCCTAGATCGCTGAGGTTCTAGCTTAGCTAACTCTTGTTCCCCCAAGTACCCCAGGAAATGTTGGTTCCAAAGTCCCACCCCTAGAGATCCTTTCCCTTGTGTATATATGTGCAGCAACAGTAGCCTTGCAAGGAACTGACTGGCCTCTCTGGGCCCAGGGCAAGTACTTTGAGATCCAGTTCAGTCGAGGAGGGGAGCCTGATGGGGGCAAGATCTCCAATTTCCTCCTGGAGAAATCTAGAGTCGTCTCACAGAACGAGAATGAGAGGAACTTCCACATCTACTACCAGGTGCGGTATAGCAGGGGGAGCGATGCTGGGACCCTGGGAGCAAAGAAAGACTTGGAAAATGTCTTTGGGGACTAATCAGTTTGGAGATGTCCACACATTTATTAAACAGTTCTTAGGTGCCAGATATTGTACTGAGGACACAAAAAGAAGTGGATCAGGCCCTGCTCTCAAGGAGAATCATTGACACATAGATCTATAATAGAGATCTATAAAACAACTACAGGTTTATTTAAGGAGGGCAGGCATGAGTGAAGAGGGTAGGGGAAGAGAATGGATGCTGACCTCTGGGGACACAGTGAGAAGAGGCGACTGAGAGCTGGGGAAGAAACTAGCAATGCAGAAAACCAGAGGGTCAATAGAGGCATCTGGGACTCAGAATTAGGGAGGCAAGAAGGTTAGTGATACATTCACCTAGGGCAAAGTGATATAGAGACCTTGGTGATGGTGGACAGGGTGGAACTGGGCCTGAGTGGGGATTTGATTAAAATGCCCAGCTCGAAAGATGATCATTGGATTCATGGACCATTCTAAGACATTCTAACCAGTGCGTGATACTGGCCACATAGAGGGCTGGTTCAGGGAGGCTGGGTCCACTGAGGGCCATGCCTCCATTTCTCCCTCCTTTCATCTATCCATCCATCTGTCTGTCTATCCATCCATCTATCTATCTATCTATCTATCTATCTATCTATCTATCTATCTGTCTGTCTGTCTGTCTGTCTGTCTGTCTGTCTGTCTGTCTATCTATCTATCTATCTGTCTGTCTATCTGTCTGTCTGTCTTTCTGTCTGTCTGCCTGCCTGTCTATCCATCTATCCATCTATCCGTCTGTTTGTCTGTCTGTCTATCTATCTACCTATCCATCTTTTTCACTCCCCATTTCCCTACCTGTTCCCACCCCAGCTGCTAGAAGGTGCCTCTCAGGAGCAGCGGCAAAATCTGGGCATCATGACCCCTGACTACTATTATTACCTCAACCAATCTGACACGTATAAGGTGGATGGCACCAATGACCTCAACGATTTCCATGAGACTCTGGTGAGGGCCCAGTGACCCCTACTCCCACCAATCCCTTCCCCCACCTCTAGGCTGAGTCCATAGGGAAATGCCTGGGCCTGAGATATGGACACCTTCTCCATGTCAGGTTTGAGGCTAGGGAAGGCCTCACATCCCCAAACCAAACAGCATGTCCATTCCTGGGCCAGGCCTTATGCATATAGGAGATACAGCCTCATCTCTTCCTCCTCCACATCCATAATACCCTCCTACTCTCCGTCTTGCTAAAATTGGCATTGGCTCATCTCCCCAGAGAAGGCTCCAAAGGCTGGGGCTGGAGCAGTAACAGGGGCAAGATAATAGCAAAGCACCCAGGGGGCAGGGGCTAAATAGGGAGAGAAGAGCTAAAACAGGCAGGGAGATAAAGGAGAAGATGGAGATGGGCAAGAACAGGAGGAGAGAGACAGACAGCAAAAAGATATGGGGAGGAAGCAAAGAGGGGAAGGGGCAGGGGCAAAGACAGCAAATGGCCAGGGGACAAGCCCAGGGACAGGAAATGGTTCAAGATCAGAGACTGAAGCTGGGACCAGGCTCCCCATAAAGGTAATAACTGCCTTGGGGTCCATCCCCAGAATGCTATGCAGGTCATCGGAATCCCATCCAATGTCCAGCAGCTGGTCCTACAGATTGTGGCTGGAATCCTACACCTGGGGAACATTAGCTTCTGTGAAGAGGGAAACTATGCCAGAGTGGAGTGTACAGACTGTGAGTCTTAAGGAGGACCATGGGGTGGGGGTAGCTGGGTGGCTCAGTGGATTGAGAGCCAGGCCAAGAGATGGGAGGTCCTAGGTTCAAATCTGACCTCAGATACTTCCCAGCTGTGTGACCCTGGGCAAGTCACTTGACCCCCATTGCCTAGCCCTTACCACTCTTCTGCCTTGGAACCAATACACAATATTGATTCTAAGATGGAAGGTGAGGGTTAAAAAAAAAAACGGGAGGCATGTGCTGCACCACAGGGGGAAGCCCTGAGAACCCAGGGGAAAGGGTTCCATGGTAGGGGGCGGGGGGAGACTTAGAGGTTGTTAATGTTAGGGGACAGCAGAGACTGTAAGTACAAGGTAAGGAAAAATGAAGGCCACAAGGAATTCTCCTGTGGGGGCTCAGGAGGCATGACCATGACCTCAGACCTGTTTTGGCCTTTTCCCCAGTGCTGGCCTTCCCTGCCTACTTGCTAGCCATTGACAGTGGGCGCCTCCGAGACAAGCTAACCAGTCGCAAGATGGATAGCCGATGGGGCGGCCGCACGGAGTCCATTAATGTGACACTGGGCGTGGAGCAGGCTGCCTACACTCGAGATGCCCTGGCTAAGGGACTCTATGCCCGCCTCTTTGACTTCCTGGTGGAGGTAAGATCTAGTGTGCTAAGTAGGGAAGTGGCAGGGATGAGAAGCCCTTGGCACAATGGATGCCACCTCAGACTTCTATAGTGTAAACCTCAAAATTCCTTAGACTTATAAATGTTGGAAATTTCACCATTGGGATATTTCATACTTGGAAAATTTCTTACTGATAGTCTATTGGAATGGGAACCCCATTGGCATGGGAGGTTCTTTCTCTTCCCTTCTTCAGATTACTTTAGGACAGAAACCTTTTGCTGAACAATGGAAAGGGCTTTGACCTATGCTTAAGCATAGAACAGGAATTTCTTTGAGTCTTGATTGATTTTAGAATTGATACAATGGAGATACTTGGAATAAATCTCCACCCTATTCAGTCCTAACAGGATTGAGTAAGGGCTGCAGCCTAGATCAAAGATTTAATCATTTGAAAATATGACCTTCAACAGACATGTGCCCACATGAGATTGAAGCATTATTGGTAAAACATAGAACACAGGCATTCTCGGATCAGTGGAGCAAAGGCTTGTGGGGATTGTAGTCCTGTATTCGAGTCTATTTTTTACAATAGGCTGTGTCAGCCTGGGCCTGGCACTGAAACGCAGAGAATTGAAATAATGGTTTCTGCCTTGCAGGTCTGTGGGGAGGATCCACGAGGTAATATGTATAAAGGGCTTTGAAACCTAAAAGCATTGTAGGAATAGAGATTATGATCATAAGAAGGACAAGCCCCAGGAAGAAGCAAGTCCTGGACCAATAATTCCTTTGTGGACTATCAGGGCAGAGTTTGGGGTAGGCTGAGCCACTCCAAGCCTACCAGGCAAGATAATGAGATTTGGAGAAATATTACATATAAGAGACTTGCACATCCTCTACTTTTTTAAAACCCTTACCTTTTGCCTTAGAATTAATGCTGAATATTTATTTCAAAGCAGAAAAGGAGTAAGGGCTATGCAATTGCGATCAATTGACTTGCCCAGGGTCTCATAGCAATGAAGTGGTTGAGGTCAAATGACTCGAGTCCTGGCTCCACCTAGCTGGCCCTTTAATAAAAAAGCTTTTTTTGATGTCTCTTTTTCATGTCACCATCATTTCCCCCAGGATCCTTCCTCTTCCCCATAGAACAATATTTTTTACTTTTCTTAGTTTTACTTTCAATTACAGGTAGAAACCATTTTTTTAAACCCTTACCTTCTGTCTTGGAGTCAATACTGTGTATTAGGTCCAAGGCAGAAGAGTGGTAAGGGCTAGGCAATGGGGGTCAAGTGACTTGCTCAGGGTCGCACAGCTGGGAAGTGTCTGAGGTCAGATTTGAACCTAGGACCTCCCATCTCTAGACCTGACTCTCAATCCACTGAGCGACCTAGCTGCCCCCAGAAACCATTTTTTTACAAGGCAGATTCTCTTCCTTCCTGTTTCCCTTCCCTCTCATGCCTGAGATGGCAAATAGTCTGATATAGATTATATCAGTGCTTTCATGCAATCCTATAATACTCATGCTGTGACAGATGACACATCACATATAAAATAAGAAACTCATGAAGGGGACAGCTAAGTGGATTGAGAGCCAAGAGATGGGAGGTCCTGGGTTCAAATTGGGCCTCAAATACTTCCTAGCTGTATGACCTTGGGCAAGTCACTTACCTCCATTGCCTAGCCCTTACCACTCTTCTGTCTTGGAACAGACAGTATTGATTCTAAGATGGAAAGCAAGATTTTAATTTTTTTTAAAACCCGTGAAGGGAATAAACTGCAAGATGGAGTGCTTTGGTGTATAATCAGACTCCAACAGTCCCTTCTTTGACTGTGGATAGACAAATAATATTTTTTAAAGATAAAAGAGAGAGAAGAAAAATGAGTATAACTGCTCAATACACTTAAAAAGTCCTACACTCGTGGACCACTCACTCCTAAAATGGGGTGGGGTGTGGATATCTTCCGATATCTCTCCTTTTGAGTGGTGCTTGTTCTTTGTAATTTTATAATTTCCCCTTGGGGGGTGTTTTTTGGTAGTTCTTTCCATTTATATTGTTGTGGTCATCATGTATATTGCTTTCATGGCTCTGTTTACTTCGCTCTGTCTGCATCAGTTCATGCAGATCGTTCCAGGCTTCTCTGAAATCATTACCCATATTATTCCTAACAGCACAAAAATCTTCCATTACATACATTTAGCCAATCAAACAGCATCTACTTTGTTTCTAATCCTTTACTATTACAGAAAGTGCCACCATAAATATTCTGGGGTATATGGAGACTCACTTCTTATCAATAGCCTTCTGGGGGTATAAGCCCAAAGAGGAATAGCTAGTTCTGAAGGGTATGGACATTTTAATCACTTTATTTGCATAATTCCAAATCGCTTTCCAAAATGGTTGTACCAATTCACATTACCCAAATAAGATAGGTGCTATTATTCTACCCATTTGACAGATGAGGAAACTGAAATTCAACAGCCGGAAAGTATCTGAGAGGGAGTTCAAAATAAGATTTTCCTGACTCTTCAGTTTTGTTTTCTACCCACCACAACATAGCCTCTTTTCTCCCCTATCTGATTCTTCCCTAACCTCAAGAGGGCACACAGATAGAAGGGAATAGGGGCCAAGGTGAAGAGTTCACCTTTGATACCTGAGGGTGGGCATTGGCAAAACTGCTGCTTCCTCACAAACATCCCAGGCTGTATCCCTTCCCTGCCTAGGCCATAAACAGAGCCATGCAGAAGCCACAAGAAGAATTCAGCATTGGAGTCCTTGATATCTACGGCTTTGAGATATTCCAGGTAACAGACAACACAGGAGACCCAAGCTTGGGCCATAGAGTCCTTTTTTCCCCATTCTGGTACCATGTGGTTTCCCCTTCTTCCTAGCCTTAAAGAGTCAGAAGTTCATTCACTGTCCTCAGTACCCCCCCCACACACCCCATGAGGAATGGGAGTGGGGGGGCGAGAAATGAGCTGAAAGCAGGGAACAATAATTTCTTCCATGCCCCCAGAGAAATGGCTTTGAACAGTTCTGCATCAACTTCGTGAATGAGAAACTACAGCAGATTTTCATCGAGCTGACCCTGAAGGCTGAACAGGTGAGTTCTGGGACACCACAGACAGAGGAAAGGACAGAAAAAACAAGAACTGTTCCATTCCTGTCTCAATTTACATTTTATAAAGTGGTAGCATTCCCGGAGCTGAATCCTTTGGGGAGAGATCTCAAAAGATGAAATCTAATTGGGGTAGAAATAACCTTGTTACACTTTGGTTCAGAGATGGCAATGGTACATTAGAAGCACTCTGAATTCAGTTAACAAACTTTTTTTTAATCCTTACTTTCTGTCTTGAACCCAAGTCCTCCTGACTCCAGTGGCTCTCTCTAAACACTGATCCTAGCTGCCCCACAAGAAAAAAAAAAATCTTTTAAACCCTCACCTTCCATCTTAGAATCAATACTGAATATTTATTCCAAGGCAGAAGAGTGGTAAGGGCTAGGCAATGGGGGTCAAGTGACTTGCCCAGAGTCACACAGTTAGAACGTGTCTGAGGTCAGATTTGAACCCAGGAAACTGGAGGTCCTGAACTATCTAGATGCCCCCTCAATAAACACTTTTTAAGAGCTCACTATGTGCCAGGTACTAGGGGTACTAAGAAAGGCAGAAAACAGTCCCTGACAATCTTACATGCAAACAACTATGTATGAAACAAGCCATAGACAGGATAAATTTGAGATGATGAACAGAAGGAAGACACCAGAATTAAGAGGGATTGGGAAAGGCTTCCTATAGAAGGCAAAATTTTAGCTGGGACTTATAGGACGTCAGAAAAGCCAGAAGGTAGAGATGAAAAAGGAGAGAATAGAAGGCATGGGAAACAGCTCAGTGAAAATGGTCGAAGTCAAGTCTTCTTACTATAATTTGGAACACAAGGGAGACCTGTGTAAGATTAGAAAAGAGGGATGGCTGGGTAGTTCTATTGGATTGAGAGCCAGGCCTGGAGACTGGAGGTGCCGGGTTCAAATGTGACCTCAAATACCTCCTAGCTATTTGACCCTGTGTAAGCCACTTAACCCCCATTGCTTAGCTTTAACCTCTCTTCTGCCTTGGAATCAATACACAGTATGGATTCTAAGAGGAAGATAAGAAAAAAGGACAAGAATAAGAAGATAATGATGCTGATTAGAAAAAGGAATGGTGCAGGCTATGAAGGATTTATTCTTTTTTTTTTTAACCCTCATTTTCAATCTTAAAATTAATACTAAATATTGGTTCTAAGGCAGAAGAGTGATAAGGGATAGGCAATGGGGGTTAAGTGACTTGCCCAGGGTCACATAGCTAGGAAGTAGAGAGGATTTTATTTGGAAATTTTTATTCAATTAGTTAATTTAGAATTTGTTTCCATGGTTACAAGAATTATATTCTTTCCCTCCCTTTCCCCTATCCCCCTCCCATAGCCAATGCATAAATCCACTAGGTTTTACATGTGTCATTGATCAAGACCTATTTCCATATTATTGATATTTCCACTAGGGTGATCATTTAGAGTCTACATCCCCAATCATATTCCCATCGATCCATATGATCAAACAGGTGTTTTTCTTCTGTGTTTCTGCTCCCACAGTTCTTCCTCTGGATGTGGATAGTGTTCTTTCTTATAAGTCCCTCAGAATTGTCCTGGATCATTGCATTGCTGCTAGTACAGAAGTCCATTACATTTGATTGTACCACAGTGTATTCGTCTCTGTGTATATTGTATAAAGCATTTTAACCATGAGTCCTTTGGGGTTATCTTGAGACCTTGTTTTGCTGATAATAGTTTAGTCATTCACAAATGATTGGCATACAATATTTCTGTTACTGTATACACTAGTCTCCTAGTTCTGCTCACTTCACTTTGCATCAGTTCATAATAAGTTTTTCCAGGTTTTTCTGAATTCATCCTGTTCATCATTTCTTATGGCATACTAGTATTCTGTTACATCCACAAACCACAACTTGTTCAGCCATTTGACTCCTCAGTTTCCAAAATTCTTTGCTACTGCAAAAAGAGCTGCCAAAAATGTTTTTTTACAAATAGGTTCTTTTCTTCTATCTCTGATCTCTTTGACCTACAGACCCAGTAGTAGTGCTGCTGGGTCAAAGGGTACTATGTACAGTTTTATGACCCCCTGAGTGTGGTTCCAGATTGTCCTCCAGAATGGTTGTATCAGTTCACAATTCTACCAGCAGTGTATTAGTGTCCCAATTTTCCACATCCCCTCCAACATTTGTCTTTTTCCATTTCGGTCATATTAGCCAATATAATTCTGATAAGTGTGAGGTGGTATCTCAGAGTCATTTTACTTATCATTTCTAAGAGAGAAGAACAGCAAGGGCTAGGCAAACAGGATTAAGTGACTTGCTCAGGATCATATAGCTAGAAAGTGTCTGAATCTAGACTTGAACCCAGGACCTCCTAGATTGGCACTCTAGCCACTGTGCTGCCTAGCTGCCCTCCCCCTTTTAAAAATTCTTACCTTCTGTCTTAGTATCAGAGGGAGTTTCCATTCAAATGGAGGAAGCCTTCACATAAAGAGGAAATGGGAAGGAGGAGAAAGCTGTACACAGTGGGTCCTGAATCTGAGCAGGATAAGAGGAAAGTTCACCTCTCAGAGTCCCTGGTGCTTCCTGGGATGGAGGAATAGAGACTAGGGTTAGAATAGTCAGAGGAATCCTGTGCTCCTTGATGGGTTGGGTGGACCTCTCTGACCATTGCCTCCTTTTAACTCCCCCTTATTTGCCCAGTACTCATTGTCATGGTGCCCCATTCCTCTCCAGGAAGAATATGTTCAGGAAGGCATCAAATGGAGCCCCATCCAGTACTTCAACAACAAGATTGTATGTGATCTCATCGAGAACAAACTGGTGAGGCCAGGATCTGGGTTATGTGAGTGGCTACTCCATGCTGGGCAAAGAGCTAAGCTGGGAGTAGAAGGAGGGGAGCAATATTTCTTCCCAGACAGTGCTATGGATGTCCACCCCTGGGAAGGGGGGACCTTGGAGTGTGTATTGTTCTCATCTCCATTGTGACCTCCAGCCAAGTAGTCTGGGTCAAGGCCAAAGTCATCAGCAGTCCTAGACTATCTTCATAAGGGTTTTACAGTGTAGATCTGAAGGTCCCTGTTTTGAACCCAGGACTTTGACAGATGTTTGGACAGGCAGGAAGTGTGCTAAAGTTGGAGTGAGAAGAACTGGGTTCCAATCCCAATTCTGTGTGTCACTCTCTCTAGGCCTCAGTTTCCCTTCACAAAAATGAGGCCTTTGGACCAGATGATCTCTAAGTTCCCTTTAACTTTTTTTTTAACCCTCACCTTCCATCTTGGAATCAATCCTGTGTATTGGCTCCAAGGCAGAAGTGGTAAGGGCTAGGCAATGGGGGTTAAGTGACTTGCCCAGGGTCACACAGCTGGGAAGTGTCTGAGGCCATATTTGAACCCAGGACCTCCCATCTCTGGGCCTGGCTCTCCATCCACTGAGCCACCCAGCTGCCCCCTCCCTTTGACTTCTGAATCTGTGGTCCTATGTGCACAACCCATCAGGTCCTGGATCTTTGGGATGATGGTGCCTAGTGCTACCCATGGGATGGAGAGGGGAGGCTGGACTAGGTCTCCAAGTCTGAGCCTTTTCTCTGCTCCCAGAATCCTCCAGGAATCATGAGTGTCCTGGATGATGTGTGTGCCACGATGCATGCCACGGGTGATGGAGCTGATCAGACCCTGTTGCAGAAGCTACAGGGCGCCGTGGGCTGCCATGAACACTTCAACAGCTGGAACTCAGGCTTTGTCATCCACCACTATGCAGGCAAGGTAGAGTTTAGCCCCCAGTACACCAGCCCCTGCCCTCATCAGTCCTGAGTGTCCCCCAGTCTCTACCAGTCTAACCATCCCAGATACCCAAGTCCCCCCCCCACCCACACCTCTCATTTCTCATATAAAATAAGCTCTTTAGTCTTTTTTTAACCCACACCTTCCATCGTAGAATCAATATTAATTATTAGCTCCAAGGCAGAAGAGCGGTAAGGGCTAGGCAATGGCGGTTAAGTGACTTGCCCAGGGTCACACAGCTAGGAAGTGTTTGAGGCCAGATTTGAACTCAGATTTGAACCCAGGACCTCCCATCTCCATCGCCACCCAGATGCCCCAAAATAAGCCCTTTAGAAAAGGGATCTTTTATTGTTTTGTCTTTGAATTCTCTAGGCCTCACAGAGTGCTTTATACTTAGGGATCTACTTGGGGATGGGGACTGGCCCTGTGAATTCCTTCATATAAGAAAGCCCTGGATTCAAAAACTCCCTTCATCAAAGTAGACCAGCCTTTGTTGTTTAATAAGCATTTGTTTATTAATCAATCGATTGATTGATTGATTGATTGAGAGACTTGCCCAGGGTCACCAAGGCAGGATGTATAAGAGGTAGAACTTGAAAGCAAGTCTTTCTCTCTGATCATAATTACACACTATGTAAAAGATGGGCTAAGGACAAGTGCATGTGATGTCACTGATTACAGAAGTCCCAGGGAGGCACAGAAGATCTGAACTCAAGTCCCAGCTAGCTATTTACTACCTGTGTGACATGACGCAAGTCAGTTCCCCTTTCTGGATCTCAGTTTGCTCATCTATAAAATGGGCATATTTGTCACTGATGACCTCCAATGAGGGTCACCATGAGGACAGTGCTCTCTATGACTATGTAAGCGCATGCTATTATTTTGGGAGAGGCAGACTGGTGTGACTGAGGGTTCAACTCAGATTCAGAAGGCCAGGAGGCCTCCCTCTGTCTGGTCTGGGTCTCAACTTCCTTCTCTGAAAAATAGGGGAAACGAGACTTGCACAGTCACCTCTCTCCCTAAGCTGGGGAATTGCTTTGTAAACCTTAGTGGGATAGAAAAACAGGGGGGCATAAACATCTTCCTGGCCAAGGGATGCCATGTGCCGTCCAGGCTTTATCTTCTGCCCCCAGCCCTGAGGCCCTTGCCACCCCATACTCCTCAGGGGGACCTCTCTGCACCTACTTTATCTCTCCCTGGAAAATCCTCAGGTTCCAGGAATCCAGAGGCCCCTGAGCCGCTCCTACTGCCTTCCCCTTTCCCTGGGACTCCAGCAGCTCTCCCTGTGCCAGGATCCCTAGACTCTGCTCCTTGTTCAAGGCCTCCCCCTGCCTCTTCCTTGCCCAGGTCTCCTATGATGTCAATGGCTTCTGTGAGCGAAACCGAGACGTGCTCTTCTCAGACCTCATCGAGCTTATGCAGAGCAGCGAACAGTGAGTGGCCTCTGTGGGGACCTGGCGATGGGGCAGGGATGGGCAGGGTGCTGGGACAAGCAGAGGACATCTGGGGCAGGCAAGGCCTAGGAGCTGGAATAGGCTGACGACTGGACCATGGCCGGGGAAAAGACTAAGGCCTTGGCAAGGCACAGAGAGGAGAGGACCAGGGATGGGCAACCACAACAGGCTGTACATGGGTGGGATGGGGGCAGCCAGGAAGGAGCAGCCTGCAAGGAAGGCCAAGAGCTGGGAGGGCATGGAGTTGCATGGCACCCCCAGCCCCCACCCCGTGTGTTATCCCCACAGTGCCTTCATTAGAATGCTTTTCCCCGAGAAGCTGGACTCAGAGAAGAAGGGCCGGCCCAGCACTGCAGGCTCCAAGATCAAGGTAAGAGCCCTAGTCTGTGTCTCTCCCACTGCCCGACGTCTCTGTCTTCCTCTTGGCAAGTCTGACTCTCTTTCCCCATGGCGGCCAAGATCTCCCACCAACCAGGCCACCCACCATGGCTGGAGTTACTCATCCTGATCAAAGCAGCCAGCTCCCAGGGAGCCAGACAACGGGCGCCCCGTAACTCAAACCCAGTAACAATGGAAATAGAAATAGCAACATTCATAAAGTCCTCTAACGTTGGCCAAGCTCTTAACACAAGTTATCTACTCATAATCTAATAATAATAATAATAATAATAATAATAATATCTAGTACCGTATTAGAGGTATTTTCCAACCCAGTTTATAGATGAGGAAACTGAGACTCAGAGTAGTTGAAGGATTCACTAACTACCCTATAACGGGCATCTTTTGTCATTTGCCTGCAGCTAGGAAGAACCAGAGCCAAGATCAGAGCTCTTTCTAGGGAGGGCAGTGCTAGGGTAGAGAGGGTTGAAAAGAGGGCATAAGGGGCAGCTAGATGGCTCAGTGGATAGAGAGCCAGGCCCAGAGATGGGAGGTCCTAGGTTCAAATCAGACACTTCCTAGCTGTGTGACCCTGGGCAAGTCACTTAATCTCCATTGCCTAACCACTACCACTCTTCTGCTTTGGAACCAATACTTATCATTGATTCTAAGACAGAAAGTAAAGGTTTAAAAAAGCAAAATAAAAGAGGAAGGCAGCCAGGATGTTGAGGGGCCTCAAGATCATGTGTCACCAGGACTGATGGAAAGAACAGAGGATGTTTAGTTATGAGAAGAGAAGTCTTAGGAGGGAGAAGAGTGGCAAGAAAGCTATCTTTAAGCATATAAAGCACCATCAAATGGATGGAGGATTAGGGAAAGGTATTTATTAAGTGCCTACTATGTGTCAGGCACTGTGCTAAGAACTTTATGAATATATTCTTATTCAATCCTCACATCAGTCCTGGAAGGAAGGTGCTATTTTATCCCCATTTTAACTGAGCAGAGGTTAAGTGCCTTGCCCAGGGTCACATAGCTAGTCAGTGCCTGAGCCTGGCTTTGAACCAGGTCCTTCTGGCGCCAGGCCTGGCACTCTATCCACTGTGCCACCTAGATGCCCACCAAGAAACATTTTAAGTGCCCACTATGTGCCAGGCACTGTGCTAAGTGCTGAAATCATAAACACAAGCAGAAGGAAAGATAGTTCCTGTCCTCAGGAAGCTTGGATCCAAAGAGGAGACAACAAACCATATCTGGGGCTCTTTCCCTCCCTCCCTTCTGGGAACAGAGAGGGAACGTCTGAAGCAGCCCCTTCCTCCAGTCTCTTCCCTCCATCTGTGTTCTCTCAGAGGCAGGCCAATAACCTGGTGGATACTTTAAAGAAGTGCACACCCCACTACATCCGATGCATCAAGCCCAATGAGACCAAGAGGCCCCGCGACTGGGAGGAAAGCAGGTGAGTGGCCCGCCATACCATCTGCCTGTTGCCTTCACCACCTCTTGGCCCACAACGACCTCCTCACCCCCTAATTCCCTGCCTCAGTGACTGGGCTCCCACCCAATCTCCTGTCCCCTCCCTGATCCTCTGACCATTTCCTATGGCCCTGCTCCCCCCCAAGCTGAGCCCTGCTAGGTGCTGACTGCTCTTGCCCCTTGATGGACACCAGGGTGAAGCATCAGGTGGAGTATCTGGGTCTGAAAGAAAATATCCGTGTCCGTCGTGCTGGCTTTGCCTACCGTCGTGTTTTCTCAAAGTTCCTGCAGAGGTGAGAGGCCGTCCCTAACTCCCATTCCTCGAAATTCCAGTCTTTGGTTCATAGTGAGGGCATTAGAAGTGTATTTTATTTGTTCATTCATTCATTCATTCATTCATTCATTCATTCATTCATTCATTCATTCATTCATTCATTCATTCCATGGTGCTGCCCATAGTCCTCTGCTCTGCCTCCTGGCACAAGGTTGGACATGCCTTAGATGGAGTGGGGCAGAGGGCTGGGGAGGGTAAAGGATGCCCCTCACACCCTGTGGCCAGCCCAGCCCTCACTACCCCTCACACCACCAGGTATGCCATCCTGACGCCCGAGACATGGCCACGGTGGTACGGGGATGAACGTCAAGGGGTGCAGCACCTGCTCCGATCTGTCAACATGGACCCCGACCAGTACCAAATGGGACGCTCCAAGGTCTTTGTCAAGAACCCAGAGTCGGTAAGAGGATGTGTGGGGGAATCTCTCAGACTGTCATGGGTGCTCCATGAGTGCTTGACTTGAAGAGTGATTGTTGCATGTGTGTGACCTGCAGGTATGTGAACCATGTGCTATGTGTGGTCTGTGCCAGTCAATTGATCACTAAATGTTTATAAAGGGCCTACTATGTGCCAGGTATTGTACTAAGCAAGCACTAGGAGTCAAAAAGCAGACCCCCCCCAGTCTAATGATTATGTGAACATGTGGAACCCACATGCCACCACAAGCCTGTGCGATCCACGAAACTTGTGTATGTACACCATATGTGACTGGATTTCCATGCACACAGGCAGAGCATGGGTGCTCTTTGGGGGCCACGTGTGTGATCCATGTGTGAGGCTAAATGAGTACAAGAGACATTCATATAGTCCTTTAAGGTCTGCAGAGGGCTTTTCTCTATTATCTCATTTCTTCACATGAGGGATTGAGTAGGGTAGAGCAGCCTCGGGGAAGGAGAAGAAAGAGGAAGATGGCTGTGTGTGGGAGATGGAGGAATGAGATGATTCAAAACAGGAAGTAAGGGGTCTCAGCTTGGGACTGGGAGAGGTAACGTCAGGCCCTTGCTATCTCCCTTCTCAAGCTCTTTCTGCTGGAAGAAATGCGAGAACGGAAGTTTGATGGCTTTGCCCGCACCATCCAGAAGGCCTGGAGGCGCCACGTGGCTGTGAGAAGATATGAGCAGATGCGGGAGGAAGGTGAGCCATGGGACGAGTGGGCACAGACATGGCAAAAGGGGCTTATGGGTTGGAGATTTGAGCCTTGAGATCTCTCATCCTGGGTCTCCCACAGCTTCCAACATCCTGTTAAACAAGAAAGAAAGGAGAAGAAATAGCATCAACAGAAACTTTGTGGGTGACTACCTGGGACTGGAGTCAAGACCTGAGCTTCGCCAGTTTCTGACAAAGAGGGAGCGAGTCGACTTTGCAGATTCCATCACCAAGTATGACCGGCGCTTCAAGGTGAGGGTGGCCCTGCTTCAGCCCTGGGTCAGACCCCCTCCATTCCTTCTAGTTCCCCTACTCGAATTCTCCATATTCAGAAGTCCTGAACTTGAACCCTGGATTCCTACCTACTGCCTCTGTAATCTGATCTCTATGGGACTCAGTTTACTTATATGTAAAATGAGCATATTTGACTCAAGGACCGCCAAAGCCCCTTCAAGCTCTGAATCTATGAATAGAGGAGCTTCAAATCCCTGTTCCCCCTCAGGCCCAGATGACCCTATAATAATAGTAATAATAATTCACATTTATGTAGCATTTTTAAAAATAGTTAAAATTTTAATTTTAAAAGAAAAGGTCACTTTCCCCTATAACAATCCCATATAAAAGTTAAAATTAAATCTCAATAATAATATTATATTTTAAGAGATTTATTAATGATCATTAGAAATCAAAGAATAAAGAAGATACAAAATAAAGACCACATGCCCATGGTTGGTTAGCCATTTTTTAGTCAACCCCACTCACCACCATCAATGCTGATTCTATATCAGAGAGAGGGAGCCTCCAAAGCCCACACCCTTTATCCTCTGTCTACAGGAAGTATATAATGACAGGAAGTCAGTGGGCTCTTGGGATATGTAGTTCTTTTTTAGGGAAACGGATTTTCAATCATACACCCAGGAGGCAGAACCTTTAAGTATGAATATTCCCATTTTATAGGTAAGGATCCTGAGGTTGACAGAGACCCAAGGTTGCATACATTTTAAGTGTTAGAGGTAGGATTTGAACCCAGATCTCCATAGGTCTCTTTCTGCAGTTTTCCTGTAGCCCCTAGAAACCCCAGCCATTTCCTCCCGGGCCCTATTCTAATACTCAGTGCAATGCCTATTCTTCCCCACAGCCCATCAAGCGGGACCTAATTCTGACCCACAAGTATGTGTATGTGATTGGGCGGGAGAAGGTAAAGAAGGGTCCAGAGAAAGGACAGATTCAAGAGGTTCTGAAGAAGAAAATAGAGATCCAGACCCTCCGGGGGGTCTCCCTCAGGTGAGCCCAACTAGTCAGAGTCCCATCCATCCATTTGCCCACATCTCTAACCTACCCTTAGCAGGAGGAGGCCTCCCCTTTTCCTATTGCCTGGAGCCTTCCTATAGCCTGGGTACTTGGACTTGAGGCAAGAAGAAGACTATCTAGCTCTAGAGACTGCTGATGGCACAATGGATAGAGTGTCGAGCTTGGTGTCAGGAAAATCTGAGTTCAAATTTGGTCTCAGACACTAGTTGTGTGACCTTGTGCAAGTCACTTAATTGCCTCAGCTTCCTCAACTGTAAAATGGAGGTAGTAAAAGCATGTACTTCACCAGATCAGATGGGATAATATTTGTAATGTGCTTAGCACACTTCTTGGTATGCAGTAGGTGCTATATAAATGCTTATTCCCTTCCTTTCACTCTAACCAATCACACCATAGGTCATGGGATCATAGAATTGAGAGCTGGGAGTTTGTAGACCATTCATCTGGTCTCCTTCACTTTATAAGTTGGGAAAACAGTCCCAAAGGAAGAAAGTAACTTGTTCAAGGTCTCCTGAAAATTAAGAGCAGAACTGAGATTTGAACCAGGTCCCCTGTCCCCAAATCTAGGGTTCTTTTCCCCTCTACCACATAACCTTCTCCTTTCAGTTCAGTAGGGTGGATAGAGCACTGGACTTGGAGTCAGGATCATCTGAGTTCTAATTCTGTCCCAGCCACTTGCTAGCTGTGCAACACTTGGTAAATCACTTAGCCTCACTAAGCCTCAGTTTCCTCTTCTGTAAAATGGGGAACTTGAACTCAGTGGTCTCTAAGATCACTTTCAATTCTAAGTGATTTTACGATTCCCTCCACCCCTCTGTTCTAACTCAGAATCCATCCATCGACAAGCATTTATTAAGAATCTTCTACAAGTAGGCACTGGGCTAGGATGCAGGCAGGGTGGGTAGGGCTAACCCAAAAATGAAACCCTGCCTGCCCTCAAAAAGCTTGCCTTCTCTCCTCTGAGAACAGTCCCTTCCCAGCTTTTCCCCACTCCCACTTCCAAAGTGACTCAATGTAAGAGTTGAATGAGACCTTAAAACAGAAAACAGAGAGTATCATAGATGGAAGGATCTTTAAGCCAGAAAACATCACAACTGGGACAGAGCCTTAGGACAGGAAATGGCAGAGCTGAAAGAGACATTGGAGCATTCAACATAGAATTCAGACCCAGCATTTGATTAGAATACAAATCAGAGGCTCAGAATTGTCAGGGATCTTAGCGTAGGAGAATGTCAAAGATGGAAAGAACCATAGGGATCTGCCTGTGTCGATCATCAAGACAGCACAGTCCCTTCAGTTGGCAGACAAGGAACCTGGGAGAGGGAACACCGACTTGAGCTCACAGATCTAAGTTAGGAGAAGAGTCAAGATGGCTTCCAAGATTAGTCCAAGCTTCACCATACTCCATATGGGTGCCTATACCTTTTGGATTCTCTGGCCTGAGAAATATTCACTCTGGCCTCCTCAAGTTTATAATAGGACATACTACCTATTTTGCAAAGTCTACATATGTTTACCAGTCACAGCTAGATAGTGGCACAGTAGAGTGCTGGCCTGGAGTTAAGAAGACTTATCTTCCTGAGTTCAAATGTGACCTCAGACACTTAGTAACTGTGTGACCTTGGTCAAGTCACATATCCCTGTTTGCCTCAGTTTCCTCATCTGGAAAATGAGCTGGAGAAAGAAATGGCAATATATCTGTCAAGAAGATCCCAAATGGGATCAATAAAGAGTCAAACTCAACTGAAAAACAAGGTTTACAGAGAGCTTTCCTCACAGCCACCCAGAGAAGGAGGCAGTGGAAGGGTTATTAGCTTCACTCTACCAAAGGCAAAAAAGGGAGGCTCTGAGGCCACCCTGGAATGTGTTGGAGTGAGATTCAAACCTGGCGGGGGGGGGGGGGGGGGGTTCCAGAATCAGTCCTAGCATTTCTCTGATCATACCTTGTTGAAGCAAATAAAAGTTCCAACCACCAGGAAGGCAGGAGGCCTCTCTGCACATTTCACTACCTAATACCACCCAGCCTCCCCATATGACCTTCAATACCCCTCACTCCCTTGTCCATCTGTCTCTTTCCAGCACCAGACAAGATGACTTCTTCATCCTCCATGAAGCTGGAGCAGACAGCTTCCTGGAGAGTGTTTTCAAAACAGAGCTCATCAGTCTCCTATGCAAGCGTTTCCAAGAACTCACACACAATGTCCTGACTTTGACCTTCGAAGACACGTAAGGAATGGTGGAGGCAGTTCGGGCTAGCTATAGGATCCCTGCTAGACCACTATAGATAATCCTGTTCAGCCCTGTACCTCAGTTAGGGTTTGGTGTAATGGACAGGGCACCACACTTGGAGTTGGGAGAAATTGGGTTCAAATCCTGCCACAGACAGCTGTATGACCCTGGGCAAGTCACTTAAAGTCTTTGTGCCTCAATTTCCTAACTGGCAAATTAGGAGGAGGGGGCTTCTACTGTCTCTTCCTCCAGCTTTAAATCTATGATCTGGCAAAGATCTTCGTGTTCCTTCCCCCTTTATCACTTTCTCTGAACTCTACCATAATTATCCATCCCTATCAATGAGGACAACCCTTTCCAAGAAAATTGCTTTTACCAGATCATGACATATCTACCACCCTACCTAACTATAAGGCAACGAGATGGATAAAGTTTTGGGCTTGAAGTTAGGAAGACCTAAGTTCAACTCTAGCCTCAGATCTGTTGTGACCCTGGGCAAGTCACTTCACTTCTGATTGTCTTAGTCTCTTCAATTGCAAAAAGGGGATAATACTAGCATCTCCCTCCCAAGGTTGTTGGGAGTATCAAATGAAATGATACTTGTAAAGTGCACATAGCAGGCACTTAACAAATGTTGATCCTCTCCTTACCTTCTCTATCTCTTGGGACTCTGAAAGTGGCAAGGACCACAGCATGGGGATGGGAAGGATAGGATGGGAGAGAGAAAATAAGTGGAGGCAGAGGTTCTTCCTCCCTGACTCCCTCATCCCTCTTTCAGACTACAGTTCCGGGTAAAGAAGGAAGGCTGGGGTGGAGGAGGATCCCGAACCATCACCTTCTCTCGAGGTCCAGGAGAGGTGGCCACCCTGAAAGCCAGTGGCAAGACCCTGCTAGTCAGCATCAGTGATGGGCTTCCTAAGAATTCCAGTGAGTATCTGTGGGAAGCTAGAAGCTAGGTGAGGCTGGGCCAAATGGAGAAGAGAGGCAGAGGGATTGGGAGAAGAGGAAGAGGGCCAAGGAGAGCCATCCCAACAAAAACAAGAATACAGAAGCTCGGGGTCTCAGCTGCTGCCTTCTCACAAGGAAGTCAAGGATAGGAAATAGAGCACCCTGGGTTGCTTTGTTTGAACTGGACCTCTTTATCCTGTTCTCTTTCTCTTGCAGAGCCAACAAAGAAAGGACCTGCTCAGGGTCAGAGGAGAAGGCCAGCACCATCCAGAGGAGCCCCAGCTCCCTCCAGAGGTGAGGATCCTGTGACTTCTCCAGATCTATCCTTAGCAGGCAGGGCATCATCTAAACTACATCTGCCCCAACACCCTCCCTTCTAGGCACCCCTCTCTCTCTGGCTTAGCCTCATCTTCCCTCTAGTGCAGTGATGATGAACCTTTTAGAGATGGAGTGCTAGACTGCACCCACACCCCACATGCTGAGTATGTTCCCCCAACCCCACCCCACCCCCCACCACTTACCCCACACAAGGGAGGGAGAAAGTGCTCCCATTGGGCTGCTGGGTGGAGGGGCAGGAGATGTGAAAAAATGTCATCAGGCATGGTGGAGAGGGGGAGGGGAGCAGCTCCACCAGAGTCCCTCTGCCTTTCTAGTAACAAACTCTGGGGCGGGGGAGGGAGGGAGAGTGACCAAGTGCCTGTAGAGAGTGCTCTGCGTGCCATCGGTTCACCATCACTGCCCTAGTGTCTATCCCGCTGCTGCCCCAACTATTCCACCTTTCTCCTCACTCTGTCTTCCTAGACAAAAAGAATCTCAGATTAGAAGTGAACCTTAGAGAACACTGAGTCCATCCCTATTATTTTAAAAATGGATAAATGGAAGCTCAAGGAGACCTAATAATTTGTCCATGGTCATACAGAGAGGTAGTAGCAGAGCTGAAAATTAAACCCAGATGCCATGGTCTGGCCAATATACCACAAATTCAGTGTCTTCATTTTACGGAGAGGAAAATAGAGGCCCAAAGAGGGTGACATCATAATCCTGGTGATACCTACCTAAGGTCACATGGGAAGTGGCAGAGATAGGGCTTGGACCTAGTACCCACAACTCCAAGGCCAGTGCTTTTTGTACCACGTTAGGCTACCTGTTCTCACACAAATAAATATTTTTTTCTAATTTTGTTCTCTTGAGCCTGGTCCCTGAGTGATAATAATAATAGTTTCCATTTCTTTTGAGCTCAGAGGCTTCCAGAATGCTTCCCTCACAACAACCTTGTGAGTACAAATATTATTATGCATGTTTTCTGATGAGGAAACTGAGGATTACAGATGTTAAGTGATTTGTCTAAGATCAGTCAGCTATCACCCTAGACAATATAAAATACTTAGGAATCTATCTGCTGAGACAAACACAGGAACTATATGAACACAACTACAAAACACTCTCTACACAATTAAAACTAGATCTAAACAATTGGAAAAACATTGATTGCTCATGGGTGGGACGAGCTAACATAATAAAAATTAAACATAAAAAAATAAAAAAAACAATCCTACCCAAATTAATTTACTTATTTAGTGCCATACCCATTGAACTACCAAAAAACTTCATTATGGAATTAGAAAAAACATAACAAAGTTCCATTTGGAAGAACAAAAGATCAAGGATATCCAGGGAAATCATGAAAAAAAAATTCAAAGGAAGGAGGCCTTGCAGTCCCAGATCTCAAACTATACTATAAAGCAGTGGTTATCAAAACAATTTGGTACTGGCTAAGAGACAGAAAGGAGGATCAGTGGAATAGACTTTGGGTAAATGACTTCAACAGGACAGTCTAAGATAAACCCAAAGATCCCAGTTTTGGGGACCAAAACCCACTTTTTGATAAAAAACTGCTGGGAAAATTGGAAGACAGTATGGGAGAGATTAGGTTTGGATCAATATCTCACACCCTACACCAAGATAAACTCAGAATGGGTGAATGACCTGAATATAAAGAAGGAAACTATAAGCAAATTAGGCAAACACAGAATAGTATACTTGTTAGATCTTTGGGAAAGGAAAGACTTTAAAACCAAGCAAGAGCTAGAAAAAAATCACAAAATATAAAATCAATAATTTTGATTATATCAAATTAAAAAGTTTTTGTACAAACAAAACTAATGCATCCAAAATTAGAAGGGAAGCAACAAATTGAGAAACAATCTTCATTACAAAAACCTCTGACAAAGCTAAACCAGTTGTACAAAAAATCAAGCCATTCTCCAATTGATAAATGGGCAAGGGACATGAATAGGCAATTTTCAGTTAAAGGAATCAAAACTATTAATAAGCACATGAAAAAGTGTTCTAGATCTCTTATAATCAGAGAAATGCAAATCAAAACAACTCTGAGGTATCACCTCACACCTAGCAGATTGGCCAACATGGCAGCAAAGGAAAGTAATGAATGCTGGAGGGGATGTGGCAAAGTTGGGACATTAATGCATTGCTGGTGGAGTTGTGAATTGATCCAACCATTCTGGAGGGCAATTTGGAAATTTGGAACTATACCCAAAGGGCACTAAAAGACTGTCTGCCCTTTGATCCAGCCATAGCACTGTTGGGTTTGTACCCCAAAGAGATAATAAGGAAAAAGACATGTACAAAAATATTCATAGCTGCATTCTTTGTGGTGGCAAAAAATTGGAAAATGAGGGGATGCCCTTCAATTGGGGAATGGCTAAATAAATTGTGGTATATGTTGGTGATGGAATACTATTGTGCTAAAAGGAATAAGATCAGTCAGCTAGCGTTAGATGGGTTGGGGGGTTTGAGCCCTCTTTTTTATTATGCCAGGAATAATAATAACTATTCTGCATGACTTAGTATAGAGAAGACTGGCTTCAGAATCAGGATGACCTGGGACCTTTGCCATGTATAAGCTAGGAGACCCCTAAGCAAGTAACAACTTCCCTATGAAATAGACAACTCTCTGTAAAATGTAAATTAATATCCGATAACTCCAAGTATTATATTTTATGAGATTTATTGATAATCAAGTGAGGTAGAAGAAAAAATTAGAAGTTAAAAACCTAATTTTCTTACTTGTGTTGGGGGGAGGGGGAGAGAGAGAGGAGGGAAAGGGAGGAAGAGAGAGGACAGAGGAGAGAGAGAGGAAGAGAAAGAAAAATGAGAGAGGGAGAGAGAGAAGAGAGGGGAGAGAGAGAGACAGAGACAGAGACAGAAACAGAGACAGAGACAGACAGAGACAGAGAGAGAGAGAGACAGAGAGAAAGCAGAGCTGTACAAAACTTATATCTTCACTGTTAAGTTACTGTAAGATAAATACATAAATGGGATGCTGGGAAAGAGAGTCCCTGGGGAGAAAATTCTAATTATACACCTCTAAAGGCTGTAAGGTGCAGAAATGTGTCTGAATTTCTTTTTAACCCATACCTTCTGTTGTAGAATTGATGTTCAGTATCATTCCTAAGGCAGAAGAGCAATAAGGGCTAGGCAATTGGGGTTAAGTGACTTGCCCAGGGTCACACAGCTGAGGTGTCTGAGGCTAGATTTGAATCCAGGTCCTCCCAACACCAGTCCTGGTTCTTCCAGCCACTGAGCTACCTAGCTGCCCCTCTGAGTTTCTTATACCAGTGAATCATATTTGGACCAGAAATAAAACACAACAACCACCACCTTCCATTTCTAGAGGAGCTTAAGGTTTCCAAAGGAAAACTTGACCAGGTTTTCTTCCCAACACATCTGTAAGCTAAGCAGAAGGCATATTTGAAAGAACCTTACTTTTACAGAAGAGGGAACGCACCCAAGGGAGGTCAGGTGACTTGCCACCACATACTCATAGTAACAGGTTTCCTTGGAAGAGCTGGCTCCTGGGGGAACCTCTAAGGAAGGCTGAGATTATAAGCGGTAAAGAAGATTGAGTGCCTTCCAGAAGAGCAGTTGGGATGGCCCATGGGAACACACCGAGCCAAGGAACTGCAGGACGAGATTAGGAAATAGTGAGCATCTTGGTTTAGACCATGTGCTCATAAACTGAAGTAAAATGAAAGTATGACCCATAATTGGGTTGGAGCCAGATTACATGGTTAGAAATAGGAGTTCTTCTGTGGGAGTAGAAATGCAAAAGAAAAACATATGATTGATCATGTGGTTCCATGGGGATATGTTTGGGGCTTTGCTGTTAAAGGATCACTCTATAACAAATATGAATACAATGATACATGTATAACCCAGTGGAATTGTTTGTCAGCTTCAGGAAGGGGTAGAAAAGAGGGGTGGGAAGAATCATGAACCATGTAACCACAGGAAAATACTCTAAATCAATCAATCAATTAATTTTAATTAATTAATTAATTAAATTTTAAAGAAAGAAATAGAAGTTCTCTGAAGGCAGGGAGCATCTATTGCTTTTGGTTTTGCATCCACAGCATCTGGTATGTTGTCAAGCACACCGTAGATGTTTAATAAATTCTTATTGATTGACTCACTATGAAGACCCCCAAATTTTGTCAGGTTGTTTGTAACATTAATTCAGTGTAATTCGATGAGCATCATTACCCTCAAAAGATAATAAAGGGGGGCAGCTGGGTAGCTCAGTGGATTGAGAGCCAGTCCTGGAGATGGGAGGTCCTAGGTTCAAATCTGGCCTCAGACACTTCCCAGCTGTGTGACCCTGGGCAAGTCACTTCACCCCCATTGCCTAGCCCATACCACTCTTCTGCCTTGGAGCCAATACACAGTATTGACTCCAAGACAGAAGGTAAGGGTTTAAAAAAAAAAGATAATAAAGGCTATGTGTTAAAGCTATTCTGTTATTTATACTAGAGGCAATAAGGAGCTGGTGAGGATTTTAGAACAGAGGAGTAATGTGAAAAGACATGTTTTAGGAGGATCATTTTGGCTGCTGGGCAAAAGAAAGGTTGAAAAGGAGAGCCTGGAAGCCATTTAGGGTATTCTTACACTAATCCAGATGTGAGATAATGAAAGCTTGAACTAGGAACAGTGCCTATGTAAGTGGCATGGAAGAGACAGATGTTAATGGTATTTCATTGTTTTCCCACAATGCCATATCCTCCAAGTCAATGTAATTCTCCCTGCTAATCTGAATGTCTTGTATCTTCCAACTCTAGCCTATGTCTCTGAAGTTTTTTTACTGTTACTCAAGTCTCCAAAATCTGTCTCATGTTCCCGTAGCATTGAATATCCCCACAATCTGTGTTTTGTGGCCCTGCTTATCATATCCGATAACTAGTTTCCCACAACCCCATTCCTGTTTCCTACCCTTAGCACCTTCTCTTTTTGCAGGGCCAACTCGGAATGGGGCACCCCACATGGCCCGTGGTGGCCCCTCACCCCTGGAGCAGATGTCAATGGGAGGTGGCCCAAGTTCACAACGCAGTCCTCCAGCTACAGCATTGGGGGTGAGCCGAAGGCCCCACAAACGACCTCCCTCAGAGCACAATATGGAGTTCCTCAATGTGCCCGATCAGGGAATGGCTGGGTAAGTTCCAGGGTCCCTCCTAAAGAGGTAAGCAAACATTTAAACATACCTCCCTCCTCTATGCCTCCAGACTTCTGGGGATGGAAACAGGAAGGAATCAGAGGGTCAGGGTGACCCCAGGCAACTCCCCTAGAGAAATAACCCATTGTTAACTCTCTTGTGGCCCCATGGGTACCATAAGCCTTCTTGGTGGGATGAGGAGCCACTATCCACAAGAATCCCTCTCCTATCTTGCTGCCTCCCTGGCATTTGTGCCTCCACAGGATGCAAAGAAAACGAAGCATTGGACAGAGACCTGTCCCAGGTGTGGGACGGCCCAAGCCCCAGCCCCGAAATTCAGGTCCCCGTTGCCGTGCCCTTTATCAATATGTGGGCCAAGATGTAGATGAGTTGAGCTTCAACGTCAATGAGGTCATCGATATCCTGCTGGAGGGTATGTAAGCACTGGTGGGCAGGGACTGGAGGGATCTCCAAGTGGGCATCCATGTATTTATTGACTCCATCCCATCAGAGTTGTAAATGGGGCTCTTACTTCCATATCTGAAGATATACACAGATGAGTAATAATAACCTCCTGGGATTTTAGAGCTAGGTGGAGCCTTAGAGATCATGTGCATCTATTCAGTTGCCCAGTGGATAGACTTGCTAGCTATGTGACCCTGAACTTACCTTGGTCTGTCTCAGTTTCCTTAACTTCACCTACCTCACAGGGTTGTTGTAGACATATCTGGCACAGAATAAGTGCTTCATAAATGTTCCCTTCCTTTCTACCTACTTCAACCCTCTCATTTTACAGACAAGGAGACTGAGGCACAGAGAAGGGAAAGCCTAGAGGCACACAGCTCATAAGAGGCTGATTTGGAAAAAAAAATAAATAATACAGGAATACAAATAGCCATGAGGCATGTCCTCACAGAGCTGGACTAAAAACTGCTCCAAAGGTTCACTCTGGCCTTTGTCTCTTTTTCTCTTTTGCAGATCCATCAGGCTGGTGGAAAGGCCGCCTGCATGGCCAGGAGGGCCTTTTTCCTGGAAATTATGTGGAAAAGATCTAAGATCCCAGGAAATCTGGGGGTCAGAATGAAGTTCTTTCCAGTCTCTCCCATCTGCTCCATCTCTTCTCCAACCTTCTCCTAGGGGAGCCAAGACCCCCATCTTGTTCCATCCTATCCCATGGACATCTGAGAAGGCTAGCAGCTATGAGGAGGGCTCAAGACCCCTGACTTTTTCCACGGGGAGCTGGGTTGCTATTCCAGGAACTCCCTCCTCCTCTGCTGGTTCCTGCCCTCTTTCCCAGCTTTCCTCAGGAGGAGCCAAGCACTTGTCCTTCCTCAGGGATAGGGAGTTTAACAAGACCCTTCCAGGCTGAGACTTGAGAATTCGAGGAGAGAGACACGAAGGGTATAGGACTAGAACTGGAGACACACTGCCTGGTCCTAAATCCTCCAAAGCAAGGACCAAGAAATGATGACTCTACCAACAACAGGCAGAACATGTTTTTTGTCTTCCTTCATAGGCGATACAGCATGTAGAATGAAGGCTTGGAGTCAGGACAACATGAGTTTAAATCCAGCCTCAGATACTTACTGGCTGTGTAACCCCGAACAAGCCATCTAACTTCTGTTTGCCTCAATTTCCTCATTTGCAAAATGGGGATAATAAGAGTACCTACCTCCCAGAGTGGTTGTAAGGATCTAAGGAGATAATAATTATAAAATGCTTTGCAAACCTTAGAGTGCTCTTTGAATGATGATTAATATTAATATCCTGATGACAACGGTAGATGTGATTCTGAGCCCCAGACTATTCAGTCTCAAGAGCATAGTAGGAGCCGTAGAGATCTTCAAATCCAAACTTCTCATGCTACGAATGGGGAAATTGAGACCCAAAGAGAGAGAAGGAACTTGCCCAAGGTCATATTTATAGATCAGTGACAAAGCCAGAATTTGAACTTGAGTCTCAACTCTAAACTCAGTTCTCTTCCCATTCTAGAACTCAGGAAGGTATGCCTTTGTTTCCTTCCTTGGGGTAAGTCCCTTTCTACACATTTGAAAGGCATTCAACTCAGTGTCTTCCAACTTTAAATCCTCTGAACCTAAGAATTTCGATAGAATCCAGATTTCTACGGACCATTCAAATAGACAAAGCATTTTCCTCAAAGCAATCCTGTGAAGTTGGTAGTCTAATAATGGTAGTCTGTGGGGTCCCCTTCATCATAGAACTCTCATTAAGCTGCCCCAAGTTCTAGGTATTAGGGAGGTCAGGATCTTCTCTCTAGCATTGCTCATGAGCCCCTACTGGTATATTTTACTTTGTTTTTAACCAGTCAGCCAGATGACACAATGAAAAATAATGGCATTAATAGTAAATAATGTGATAACACATCACCCCATTCCTCTATGAAATTACTTTCCCACAAATAGATACATACAAATGACTCGGCCAAAAGAGTGGACTTTCACAGGAATTCCATGTGGAACATTTGCACACGAGCAGTACATGGTACCCAAATCAATGAAGGAAGGAAAACTGATTTATTAAGTGTTCGACTATGTGCAAAGAAAGCACCAGACTACTATTTGGGATACAGATAGAAAAATAAGATACTCCCTGATCTCGAGCTCACATTGTAATAGAGGGGGCAACACATATGGAAGGTTTTAGCTCTAAGTCAGATGGAAAAGTCCTCTGGTCCTGAGATCACAGCAGCAAAGCAGATGTTAATGCTCACTAAAGTCATTTCTACTTATAGAAACAAAATCTGCTCCTGATGTCGAACCATGTGACAGCACAAAGGTCTTTGGTGGCAAAAACTTTCTTTTGTGAGTCTTCAAGGGGGCATGGGAAACCCCTGCAAGAGCAGTTACATCTCCACAAAAGGAATATACACACAGGGAAAACACATGACCAAGGAACATATTCTTGGAAGGGAAATTCATGCCTTTGACACTCCAAAGTGGCCACCATCCTCTCCTACTGATGTGATCACACTGCTCCCTGGTAGACCTGTTTCCCCTCCAGACTCTGGTCTAGGCTGTTCTTTGCCAGGTGTTACTCTCTGCCACTCACATGAGGTCATGAAGAGCCCAACAGGGTTGAAAAGCTTCACAATGACTCTGCTCTAACTAGCCTTCCACACTGACTATTTTCAGTCACCTAACACTCTAAGATGATAGCCACAAGGGATGCTATAGTCACAGGTTTTTTGGCCACCAGAGGGATGCCCAGTCAATAAGCACTTGTAGTCTGTCCCATTATCCTTTTCTCTCAGCCACCTTTTGTACCTTGTTTATAAATCATTGGCAATGTTAATAAATTTCTGCAGCTTAGTTCTCCCTGATAGCATTATAATGAATAAACTTCTCTTAGGGAGAGGACACACAGTCTTCTCCAATCAATAATTGCTGTGAAACTTTCATCTGGTTTCCCAGCCAATAGGGATGAAACTGTTGTCAAAAGGGCTACCCAAGAAGGCAGAGATGCTTAGGCTGCCATGAGGTCAGTGCTCTGAATTCCTTGTCACTCTTCCAAATTCCCCTCACTTCTTTTCATTATCCTGAACTTGATTATCTTCTTAATTGATTTGTCTTCTCCTGTTACCCCTCTGCTCACTCCCACCCCTAACCCCAGGTCAGTGCAGCCATCAGGTGGCTTAGGGTGAGAAACTCATGTTAGTTCTTATGTCTAATCATACCTTTTGGCTGAAGCAAACCTCCCCAGGGCTCACCATCTTTCTCCAAGAAAAATCTGTTCAGAGACTGCATTAAGGAAGCTTTTACCCTCACTCCAGAAGCCTTTCTGTTTTATGCAAAACAGCAAGTGTTGTATCAACCAGAGAATTCGGAGGCACTGTGACCTTATTCTCTTTTGTCCAATAACATAGTACAATCTGTTCTGTCTCTTCAACCTCTCTACAATTATTCTCCAATTTTTACGCCTGAAGAAACTGAGGCCCAGGGAAATATAACTGCCCAAGGTCAGATGGGTCATTAAGTGACAGTCAGGATTTGAATCCAGAACTCCTGACTCCAAATCCATTATGCAATTTTTACTATCACCAGATAGAAGAGATTAGCTTTTATACTGTTAGAGATTATTGCTCAGTTGTTTTTCAGTCATGTTTGATTCTTTATGCCCCATTTTGGAGTTTTCTTAGCAAAGATACTGGAGTAGTTTGCCATGAGAAATAGGGAGTCATTAAAAATTCTTGAGCAGGAAAGTGACCTCATTTTTTAAAATTCAATAATATTTTATTTTTCACCAATTACATGTAAAAACAATTTTTAACATTCTTTTCAAATGTTTTGAGTTCCAAATTCTTTCCCTTTCCCTCCCCTCCCTCCTTGAGACAGTAATCAAATTGATATAGATTATATATGTGCTATCATACAAAGCATATTTCAGATTTGTCATGTTATAGAAGACATATTTTAAAATCCCATGAAGAAAATAAAGTGAAAAATAGTATTCTTTGATATGCATTCAGATTCCATCAGATCTTTCTCTGATAATGGATAGCATTTTTCATCATGAGTCCTTTGGAGTTGTCCTAGATCACTGTATTGCTGATAATGGCTAAATCTTTCACAGTTGATCATTGTACTGTATTGTTATCACTGTGTACAATGTTCTTCTGGTTCTGGTCATTTCCCTTTGTATCATTTCATACAAGTCTTTCCAGCTTTTGTCTGAAAATCATCCTATTTTTATTTCTTATAGCATGATAGTATTGCATTACAATCATATACCACAATCTGTTCAGTCATTCCTCAATTGATGAACAACCCCTCAATTTTCAATTCTTTGCCTTCACAAAAAAAAAGCTATTATAAATATTTTCATACAACTAAGTCCTTTTCCATTTTTTAAAAGATCTTTTGGGGACACAGACATAGTAGTAGTACCACTGGATCAAATGGCATGCCTGGTTTTATAACCCTTTGAGTGTAGTTCCAAATTACTCTCCAGAATGATTAGATTAGTTCACAATTCTACCAACAATGCATTAGTATTCCAATTTTCCCACATTCCCTCCAACATTTGTCATTTTCCTTTTCTGTCATATTAACTAATCTGATAGGCATGAGGTGGTATCTAGAATTGTTTTAACTTGCCTTTCTTTAATCAATCTGATTTAGAGAATTTTTTCATATTGATTATAGACAACTTTGATTTCTTCATCTGAAAACCATTTATCAATTGGGGTATAACTTGTACTGTTAATCTGGTGATTTCA